>NW_028280468.1:0-28190 GCF_059751315.1 Micrasema longulum
TTGAGTAGGTATTGAAAGGGTTCTCTCGTTACTAGAACGAAGAGTTTGCCCATTGTTGTGATAGAAGTTGGAAGAGCTTTCTCAGATTAACAGGCAAAGTGAGATTATTTAAAATATTGTGAAAAAGTGATAGAAAAAACATGTTTCTTCTTGCTTAATACTGAGCCAGTGTAGTTGCGTGCAACATTCGGTTATGTGATCGAATTTGCGAAGATTAAAGATAAAACGGATACAAAAATTCTGTATTCTTCCCAATTTAATAAGCAATGCAGAGTTATCATATTTATTGATGGAGTTAAGGTAAGATGCATGAGACAGATACTTATGAAATAATTTTGAAAATAAAAAGAAAGAAATATTCTTGGACTGAAATGGGATTCCCATGTCAAGGATATTTACCGACAGACAAAAATACTTTTTTTAAGGTAATTGCACTTTGTGACATCATCAACACTATTTAAAATATCGTACATTTTTCTGCTCACACAAATTTAAAAAACACATTTATTCATGATATTTACAACCACAAAACATGAAACTCAAAAAATCTTTATGTATCTAAATTTCGCTAAACGAAGCAAAAAATCTCAGGAAAACATTGGTCTTTCTCAATTCAATAAACTGCCCAATGAACTAAAAAACTGAAAGTCCAATAGCAAATCTAAAAGTGTTGCAATTAAAAAATATTTCTCAGCCTCGCGTTTACCTTCCATTAAAAAGGTCTCTGGTTTGATTCCCGACATTGTTGTTATGAAATATTGATTTAAAAGGGTGTTTTCACAACAGAATATTTCAAAGTCCCGCATGTAAAATAATTCGGTCAGATGACATTTTTTAATTTTCCATTTTTTCCATTCCATTTTAAATTTTACATTTTTGTTAATATTATGAATTTTCTGAGGGGGTAAAATCCAGTCTTTTGTCCACAAACATTTGGACAAACTCAAATATAGTAATAAAATAAACTGGTCCAAGAAGTTAAAAAATTTGAAAAATGTTTTCAGGCGTTGCCTAGTATGTGAAATAATAGTCAGATGAATATCTTCACAACAATAAAGGTTTCGGTCGTTTACTTCACGAAAATCAACAAGTGGAAGCATTTAAGAAATTAGTTGTTCAAACATAGGTAAAATGGGGTAATTTTTTGGTATATTTTTTATTAAAATTGCCTTAAAAAATGACTGTTTTTATGTAGTGTTTTTTTTTATCAGAAAAATCGTGTGATTTCATTATTTTTTTATCTGACTACAGCCTTAACTGGGTATTGAAGGTATCGACATATTTTTTGAATGAGGTTGAATTTCCAAATTCGAAGTTCGGACATGAATAAAATAAACGTGAAAATATTGGATATAAAATTTGTCGCCGTCGATGCGATAAAAAGCGATGGGCAAATACAGATAGATTATATATTGGTGCTGTGTTCAGTGAAGCGACGGACTATATGGTAGCGGTTAAGGGGTGGAGCAATGAACCGGAGAGGAGTCATAAAACAAGTTGACACACTGAAGCGTAGTGACAGCCGAGGATATTTATTATTGCCTGCACGAACTGCTCCCTGTTCACTACGGAAAAGCATTTTTCACCATATTTATTTTCTGCTTCAAGTTTGTTAATGAAAATTCTTGTTATTGATTAAAAAAACGAATGAGAGTGATACTTGATTAAATAATGTATAAATAAAAATACACGTTACTAGCGCGAATAAAATGGCGTTTCAATTCGTAGGTGATGGGGAAGTTCAGTGCTAAAAATGATGAATTTTTTTATTTATTTCTTTTACATGGCAAGCAATGTCATCTTACAAAAATAGATATTGAATAGAGTACAATCACTTTAATATAATGCGAAAAAGAAAAAAAGTTGTTTTGTTTTATAGATACTATAACAGCAGTTTCATAAAAAGAACACGCTTAGATGTAGATTAAAAAAAAAAAAATTATAAAAAATTTAATGATATGTTCTTATAAAATTTTATTAAAAAATGTTTTTTTAATTTTTTTAAGAGGTACGATATATCAGTTTATTAAATACCAAGGGCAATTCATTTTTTTACATCTCCAAAAAAAGTAAAAACACTTATAATATTTAAAATATGAAGTGCGTAAATATGGAACACAATTGTATCCATACAAAAGTAAACATAGAAAGCATTATAATCCTACAAATGTAAATTACCGTTTACTGTTTGAGTATGTCCAAATGCTTGCAGACTGGCTGGATTTCCTCCTTAGGGAGTTATTCACATTGAAATTTATTTCAACAGAAAGGGAAAACATTTTTGAGAAGGGAATATAGAAGTCAGAAAAAAAATCAGAAAGACAATGTTACTAAATAAAATAAATCTGGTATATACCAATTGAATTGTGATTCAATTTACGTTGGAAAAACTAAAATAACTTGAATATTAGTAAAATAACACTTAAGATGCAAACCATCTGATAGAAAATAATCAAAATTTCAAAAAAGACTATGGATTCGAAGTTCTTCGCGTTGAAAATATTTTTTTTAAATAAGACAACCTGGAAATCATAGTTATAAAAAAAACGCTTCATAATAAGAAAACAATAATAACTAATCAAATAAACAGGATAGGAAGATTTTCTTCCAAGTGGCGGTAACGCCAAAAAAACAGACATGATACACGGAAAAGAAAATTAAAATTAATCTCTCTATGGAACAAAAAATTTACACCTATTTTGAAAGTTTTGCGAAACGCATCTTTTTTTAAATTTTTATTTAGTCTTAAAATAGTACAAACATAATAAATGTATGTCCTAATATTAACTCATATATAATTATTATTTACACATATACTAATTATTAATATTTCTAAACAATATACGTACACTTAAAAAGAAAACTTCTATAAAGCTAACACGAATAAAATTACTTTTTAAAAACTAATTTATCTGCTTAACACATGTTTTTTTAACAGACATTTAAATGAAATAATATGTTTATGCTCTCTTATTTCTAATGGTATTTCCTTATAATATAACTGTACAGCTCGGTGCATCAACGAGTTCTGTGTATTTGTTTTCCTACGAAATGGTAGTCTTACTTCATGTTTATTTCTTGTTTTATATACGTGTTCACATTGATTAGAAAAAAGCTTTTGAGTCAACTCTTTTGAGGTACAACCATTAATCATTTTATGAGCAAAAAACATAACATTAAAATATATTAGTTGACATACTGTCATAGTTTTTGCTTGTTTCAACATCAAATTTATTCCAGTGCATTTATTTTTTTTCAAAATTACTCTCATAGCCCTATTTTGCAGAACAGTAAGTTTATTTTTCCCCCTCAGTTGCCAAAAACAAAATACTTCTACAATAATTTATATGAGGCACAATAATGGAATAATAAATCATCCTGCACGAATCTGCAGTAGATATCTTCTGATTCTTCCCATAAGAGAAACCTTCCTTGCTATCTTATTTGTCACATATCTTAATTTTCAGTCATACAAATTTACGAACAAGCTAAAGTTAAATGCCGAATGCTTTATTAAGTGTATATCAAATGCCGTTACATAACAAAGTGGTTTAGATGCATTTTATTACAAATTACCGTACATTTAATCGACAGTGAACCATAAACTAGGTATCGAACGGAAAGGTAAGCGATTTTACGACCATAGACACAAATGTTTGCATCGTGAATAACCGCCATTAATGGGTTAAGTCGTTGGGAATTGCCAGCGAAGCGCGATCGTATACATTATTATGACTTAATCTGAATACTAACAACTAGTATGTAGCTAGATATTATTTCAACAGAAATGAAGCTGTAATAGCTGTATTATTATCATTATTATTATTATGGAGGAATTATGTAGCGCCATTTTCGTAATCGTCTCAAGGGCACTTTACAAAGAAATTACCTATAAAAAGAAATAAATTTTATAATTGAAGCACTAACTTTGTAGTTATTCATTACAATGAAATAAATAAAACAACTTTGTTTTTAAAAACCAATTTTTTTTTCCCACCGACCAGTTTCAAAGCAAACAAGCTTTTTCGTCAAGGTTTATTTAAGGCTGTAGTCTGGTAAAACGAACGCAAGATAAGGAAATCAAACGATTTCGACATTTTAAAACTAATGCTTTTTTTTAATCGCGCAATGGTAAAAAAATAATAAAACATAAATTAGATAAAACTTTATTTTTTATTGTATTTCTGTTAAAAAATATACTTCAAAGTTTTATGGAACTAAAATATAATTACTTTGACACCGGCAGATTACGCCATTTCAAATTTAGACCAAACTAAGGTATCTGGGATCTCAATAAAGACTAAGTATTGAACAAAATTTTGTTACAATAATTTGAAAATAATAAGTTAAACACGAAAGTGGCCAAAGCCTTTTTTTTTTTGATTTTGAAAAGAAATACAAGCATTTCAAATCACATACATTTTTGTGACATTTTCTTTTATTTCTACGTAAAATTATGTCTTAGGAAATAATAAAAAATTAAATTATTGAAATATTTTAGTTAAAACCTTTTTTGAAAGAATTGTATTACTATTTTTTCCATGTTTACTAAATACAACACATGAATCCAATAAACAACGTCTTTTTTTCCTTTCGCTCCAGGTTCCAAATATTGATTTATAAATATGGTTTTTAAAATAATCAATAACAGCTGTGTCAGGAATCCAACCAAAGATCTTATTTTCTTTAAAAGGTTAACGAGATTTAGGTTTCTTAATTTTTTTTATAAGCTCCGTGCCGGTTTTTTTATGCTTTTCTCAAATACTTTTTCTATCTCACATCTCCTTGGTATTTTTGCCGGAGTATTTTTGTCAATATTGAATATTGGGTGGACGGGGGCTGAAGGCAGTTCTGGCACTTTGGGGGAGGAGGGTTGGAGAGGGAGGTTGAAGTGGCACGCTAATGAGCGGAAATAGCGGATGTCGCCGCACATGGAGGCTCTGAGCAGAACAGCTACCGGAAGTTGGCGCAACCCTCTTCACTACGTCATAATTGACAAGTGGTATAATTGGATGGAAAACTAAAAAAAATCTGGAAATGGTGGCGTTATTCCTAGAGCATGTGGATATATTATACTGAACTCAAATTTAGACATGAGATAGAAAGGATTAGTTTTATAAAACGAAACGTTAAAAAAAAAATAAAAATATTTATAACTGTCTATTTATTGTAGGAGCAAAAATTCATTAACATTTTCTTGTAGACCCACAAACAGGCCATGCCTTTGTGGGATTTTTTCAAAACTATTTTTACTATTAATATGTATTTCATTGCTATGTATTATCTTTTATTTTTTGAATACTCTGTTTTACCTCTTATGTATTTTATGAAAAAAACGAAAAAAATATATACGTCAAAACAGAGGGAGAATATTCTAAGAAAACGGTCTAAGAATTGATTTGTCACCAGTGGCGTTATTTGTAACTAATTCGTTTCGTAAATTCATTCCTATCTTATGAGAGAGAACGAAAAGAAAATACGATTTCGATTGCGTTAAAGTGAGAAAGACGTATTTATTTTTAATTTCTTATTTAAAAAAAAAATAGTTTAGAAAAATAACAGTAAATTTATAAACAGTTCATATTATAATATCGTGTATAAGCCCAATGAAAGTTTTTCATGACAATATAAAACTTTTTGTAGTCATAATACTGAACAGATTAAAAATAAAAATATGTACGAGTATATAATAATATATAAGAATATCATACGAGAGAGTTAAATTAAATAATAATGATTTCGTTCCCGAAGCGTTAGAAGAGATGAAAAGGATAAGAAAAGATTATTAAAAATAAGATAAAAAATGATTCTGTTGAAGAGATTACCCTTAAAATGCCTATAAAGAATAGAGCCATGAGAATAACGTGATAGAAATACATATTTAATTAAAGTATTTCTAAAATTGAAAAAAAAAAGAAAGTTTTAAATCAAAGTTTTATGTAAAAGTGAAATAATAAATATTATTCTGTGCAGCTACGGTTAGTGAAGGATGACGAACGGACGATCTTACGAAATGAATTTGCGACAGAATATGCCTCCAGATGAAAAGAATGTCACCAATCAATAAAACCTGGTTAGTGTAAATTGGTCAGGAGGTTTTGGGTCCAGTTCCCGATCAGGTTGACATGCTGTATATTTAAAGCAGCGTATTTACACTACAATATTTCATAATCCCAGCAGTGCCCTATGCACTATTAGGTGCGGGAAGGGAATGATGATGATGTAAAATTATATTTTATTACGCATTGCCAACAGAACAGAGGCATTGAGAGTCCGTCTTAAAACACTGTTTAATTAAAAAAATTGTACTGATAATATTTTTAAAAAAATCTGTTATTCTGTGCGAGTTGTCGTCTCGTGGCTAGTGTCACGGACTACAGATCAGAAAGTTCAAGGTTCAAACCCCGCTCTACACCTTGTTTTCTATTCTTCAAAACGATTATTCACGACTAAAAGAAAAATGAGAGACGCAGATGTAATCAATGAGAAATGTCTGAATAGTGTAAATTTGTTAAAAGGTCAACGCGTTTGTCTATCAGGCAAGAGGTTTTGGATTTAATTTCAGACGTGGTTGACACAATTACATAAAACTATGTTTTTAGACTAGAATATTTCATGGTCTCAGGACTGGAACCTGAAGCGTAAGACTGAACATCTTACCTTCATGTAACAAAAAAATCAAAATAAGCTGCCGTAGGTGTATGAATGCAGTTTCCCATTCACCATTAGGGGCGGAAAAATAATGACTAAATAAATACATCAATGAACGTAAACATTTTGACATAAAAAAAAAAAAAAATTATACAGGTCAAAAAAATAATCTCAGAAATTCAAATTTTCATATTATAGATAGTATTTCTTTAACTACGCCATTTGGGACTGTATTACGAATGTCTATCCCAGTTTTGCTTAAAGTTGTTAAAGAAAAAAGTTTTTCAATTATTAGTTTCCCTGAGTTATGTATCAAATTACTGAACTTTTATTGCTGAAGGTAGCAAAATAAATTTCCCCCTGAACCAAAATTGGAACGAGAATGCAAATTTAATGTAATAATCTTATTGCGTAAAACTAAGGCTTTTATTTAAGAAATAATAGAAAAGGTTACAATAGTTTAAAAAGATAATAATTCATATTTAAACATATTGCAACAGACAGAAAAAACATTTTTGAGAAGGGAATATGGAAGTCAAGGCATTTACAGGGCTCATGACCTGTCATTGACTGGTTTAAGTGGCCACTTTACACTCTGGGAAACATTTACCATTTTGCCAGTGTTTTTAAATCTACATTTTCTCAACTCTTCCATCTGTTGACTTTTGTGAAGTAAAGGAGCTAAAAACCTTTATTATGTGGGTGAATAATATAATTTATGTTTACTAGGGATGGAAAGACTGAGAAAGATATTGAAAGAAGGGTGAGTGCCAGGAACAGGGTGAATGGTGCACTGAAATCTACCTGGGGAAACCGATGTCTGTCACGGGAGACAAAACTAGCAGTTCACAATGGAGTTCGAATGCTCACTTTAACGTATGGGAGAGAAGTATGAAATTAGGAAAAAAATGGTGAGAGCAGGTTGAATTCTGTCGAAATACGATCTCTCAGGTGAATGTGTGGTAAAACGATATATGATACGGTGCACAAATTTAGAGATCCGTGATCTATGTAAGGCTGAGACTCGACAGAATCAAGAAAGGGGTGCTGCGTTGGTTTGGACATGTAGAGCGAATGGACAGCGAAAGAACGGCTAAAAGGATCTACGATGCGAATACTGATGAATGCAGAAAACGAGAAAAACCGAGAAAGACCATACCAAAACTTATACAAGTTGGTTTAATCAACAATGTTTTGAGTGCGGCCAAATGTTTGCAGACAGGCTATATTTCCTCCCTAGGGAGTTATTTAGATCTAAATTTTTTGCAACAGAGAGGGAAAACGCCCTTCTCAAAATATTTAAAGTTTATCCTATTTTATTTTTTTTACAATATTTTTATAATTCATTATACAATAGGAGTTCTGAAAACGTTTATAAAATAAAACGAAAAAAATATATTTTTTAAAAATCATGGGTTTTTTAACGAATTGTATTTTAATTTGTGGTATTTATTTATACCTCTTTCATAAAAAAATAATTAAAGCTCTATTTCTTCAGATTTGTGTTTTGGTTTTTTGGACAAAAACGAACTAAAGCGACGAGATATCAAAAAATTAAAAATAAGAACACAATTTTTTTGTCAATTAAAATAAGAAAATTATGATAAAAATATATGATGTCCACTAAAAAAAGAAAGTATTTAAATCGTCTTTTGTAATCCGTAATTTCAACAAAAATATAAACCAAAACAATCAAAATAATTCATTAATGAAATGCATGAAACAGTTTTGGAGCTATGAAAAATGAGTATCTTTGCCAGAGTCTGGATTTACAAAAAGTCCAATTAAGGACATTATTTTCATAATGAATAAAAAAAAATACAACAATAGGAGTTTAATTTGATAACAGTTAGAAATAAACATAAATGTATCTATACTAACTTGAGAAAAAATAGCAAATAATCCATTTATTTCAAAATTTAAATACTTAAAATATATTGAATGAAGAATATATATTATTTGATGCGATAATCACAGAACTCAATTGTAACGTCAAAGTCGCTTGATGTCATTATCTACCAAAGCAGTATTATGGCGGTGCTAAACATGTCAAAACAATACATATCTTGTGTGAAATTGGTATGAAACGTGACATGTCAAACGGATATTAATGAAGGAATTATCACATATCATTTGCCAAGAATACATTTTCAAAATATTAAATACAAACCCTTTGTTACAGCTTTCGTATTTAACAAGAATGGTTCCTCTTCACAAAGAAAAATTCTCAGTAATTCAGAACCGGATACAAAACGTAAATATCTTTTTAAAACATTGAAAATTGTTATTTATTTATTTTGCGTTTTTTTCCTGGCTTGCCTACCACATACCGCACCCCGTATCTGAGGACATAACTGGATGCGAGAAGTACTAAGGTAACTCCATCCAAATCTGCGGATTCATTTTGTAAATTTCTAAGCCGTTCAAATCCCCAAAAATAGCAATTACACTGTATACATCATTTGTTCGTAGCTTGCTTGAATTTAATTATATGGTATGGTCTCCAGAAAATAATATTCACATAATGCGGATTGAATCAGTACAACGCAAATTTTTAAAATCTTTAATATTTCGTCCTCTATTGCATCAACTTCTAATTTTTTAAAAAACAAAGATTTAAAAAAAATTGTAACTCCACACCACACATAACAGAGCGATGACAGTAAGAAAGCATACTGTTTTCCCAAAGATTTTTGGAGTCTATGTTTTTGTAATATATTTTATTTTTTTATTTTTGCTATTATTTAATTATCCACGTGCTTTTATTTTCCATTATGTCGTATCCCAACTCAACACAGGGCCCTTGGCCTCATAGAGTTAAGAATACGTTATTATTGTATTTTTTGTAACACGTATGTATTTGTATGAAATTAAATAGATATTTTTTTTTATTAAATAAAGAAATGTGCCTAATGCCGACTGCGACACGGTACAAGTTACTAGTAATTAAATACATACTTTTTTCTACAAAACACTCAGTTTACCCTAAAGATGGCTCCTGCAATGGAAGCCGAAACGTCGGAACAAATCCAACACACGCGGTATCACCCAAAAAAGAAACAAATTCATTCAAACATTTTTTGGAAGCCACCAGATCTGTACATCTGACAGGTTGTATAACAGAGCCATGGATAGTAGCGCGAAGCTTCATTCGGTTTTCATAGAGAGGAAGAAAGTAACAAGACCACAAGGTGTATTCAGAAGATTCATTACGATATCCGCAGCAACGCGAAGGGGAACCAACAATATTTAAAACGAATAAATAAATATTTTTTCCTGCCAACAAATTTAATTGATCATAATAATCAAATGATTATAATTTATGTTCTTATTATAACCGGATTTTTCATCAGACGCATTTTTTTTTATTGTAAGCGGTTATAAGTGCAGTATTATCATCATAATTCACCTTTCCACATCCATTGCATAGGGTACTGCATTTATAACAAAACTCATAGAATTTCGATCATCGGTTACATAAATGTAAAATTATTAGTATTAAGTTCCAAGCTGAGAGTCGAGAAAAAAATAAATATTGCAGTTTGAACCATCTTCAAAATTCATATTGCTTGGAATCAATCCTAAGACTCAAAAATGGAAGGCGATCGTGCAAACCCCTACACAACGGGTGTTTTGTTCGATTCGAAATTATTTTTTAAAGAGCACATTATTAAAATATCTAACAAAGCTTTAAAATTATTAAGATTTGTACTAAGGACCGGAAAAGATTTTAATAATATGAATACATTAAAATATCTTTACAGATTCCTAGTTAGGAGCCAACTGGATTATAATTCTCCTATATGGTCACCATTTCAAATTACTTTCTCACATTCTGTTGAGAGAATTCACAATTAGTTTCTTA
The DNA here is from genome assembly GCF_059751315.1 of Micrasema longulum. Lineage (NCBI taxonomy): Eukaryota > Metazoa > Arthropoda > Insecta > Trichoptera > Brachycentridae > Micrasema > Micrasema longulum. The sequence goes on from NW_028280468.1 coordinate 10,517, forward strand.
GATATATTAATTTTAAGATGTGTTTTCCGAGTAATCAATTAAATTAAAACAACATTTTAGACTCTCTAGAATTGACTAAATTGCAAGAACAAAGAACATCGACCGATCTTACGACTTTACATAAAATTATAAAACCAATGTTCGATACCCCCGATCTACTGAAGTTGATTTCATTATATGTACCACCTAGGTTGAGCAGAACACCTGTAACCTGAACGTTGAGGTGTGATCACAGCAGATAAAAAAAATATCAAAGGCGAGTTTCTGGCGCCTCCAAGCCAGAACCAACCAGCTGAGAGAAGGTAACCCTGACAGAAAAATTCACCAGAGAAGGCAACGCGAAACTACTCTGGTCATCTTTTCCCAGGAATCACTATGGCGAGTACATCCAACGAGCAGTTGGATGTATTCGCCAACGAGATGCTTTCGCTGTAATGGTATCAAACGTCGAGGGCACCTTATAAGTCACCGCAAGAAGAAGACGAAAAATTACATTAAAAATGAATACAGTGGTACTGTTTTAAATTTTAAAAAATTACGCAAATTTTTATTTCATTTTAAAAGGTGTAATTTTTTCATTAGAATTATGTTTTTTTTGTTATTTGTTTGTCAATATTATTTTTCAAGTCGAATTTTTATATTTTTAACATGTACAATGGCAATCAGCGGGATTTAAGGGTTATCGGAATATTCAAAATCCTCGCATGGGTGGACTTAACCCCAATCTGTTACTGTCACTCGTATCCGATATACGCTGATTGACAGAGGGTCGTATGGAGTCTTCTTGACCCCGAAAAGCCTGTGAAGTGTTGAGAAAATTCGAGTTAAAACAAAGTTAACGAACGAGCAGAAAGGGTTGACAATGCGGTAGAAGGAGCCGAGCAGAAAGGGGTGAAGTGATCGAGTTAAAAACTTTGTTTCCTAATATTTGTTTGCGCTGTGTATTACGCCTGTTTTCGATTTCGGGAGTTAATTATATTGTCAATTAAATTAGTTTGATTTAATTTAAATTAGTACTTTTCAATCAATGTGCAAACTAATGATAAATTATGTACACTGTACCACTAATCAGAGCCATGGAGGCAACATAAGGAATATTTATTATTTTAGCATACATGTTTATCCTATTTTCGGCTTCGTGGTGTAATGGTCAGCGCGTTTGCCTACCACACAAGACGTCTTGGGTTCGATTCCCGATATGGTTGAGATGAAATATTTATTTAAAAAGGTGTTTTTACAATAGAATATTTCATATTCCTTGGACTGCCACCTAAACCGTAAAACTGATCACCTTACCTTCATGTTACAAAAATGATCAAGATTGCTGCAATTAGTGTACCAATGCAGTGTCCTGTGTATCATTAGGCGCGGAAAGGGAATGATGATGATAATGATATTATATTTTCATATAGAAAACTTATTTTTACTTTGTAGATAAAATTGAAGATAGATCTTAACTTTCCATCAAAATATGTACCCTGGGCTTGTATTACAAATGGGAAGTTAATATTTATCTTCATTTTAATCTACAAAGTAAAATTATTTTTTCTGAATAAAAAATATGATAGGATGACATTTTTTTAAACTAAAGACGTTCATTTACAGGTTGTCGATAAAGGTAATTGAAATATTCATACAAATATACAAATTTTCGTACATAAAATATCGAAATTATTTTAAACCGTCTTGATATGTGCCGATGAAGATAGCGTTTGTAACCACAGCCAAGTTCCACAAAAAAAATCGGAGAATGTCGAAAATCCAATTCAAATAAAAGTATGCGCCTGCAAAAAGAAATATTTCCTACCTTGTCTCTGATCTCCTGGCGCATCTTCTCGCGTTCCTCTTCCATCTTACGATGTTTCTCCTTGCGCCTATCCTCAGCCTCCCTGATGGCTTCTTGCCTCTCGCGTTCGGCCTCTTCTTCCTTCTCCTTATCGTCTCCATCATCACCATCTCCGCCCACAGCACCTGACGAAGACAAAATAAAAAACAACTTTAAAAACGTTGTCGTTGAAGTATTTACAAATCTTTGGAGACAGACTGGTTAAGTCAAATTATTAAGGAAGGAGCGTAGAATCATATTTGAATACATTGGACTGTGTCCAATAATCCATCAACTATGGCCTATTTTCGCCGCGCGCATTCGTGATGTCGCCGCGTAATGTTGCTTGATGGGAAAAAATAATCATAACACAAATGTAAGGAAAAAAAAGCAATCTGTTAATTTCTCTCAAATTTTATTGTGAACGCGAAAACATTGATTAACACAACAGAGTACATAAGTTAATAGTAATTTAATAAGAGTAATTGAATTAATTAACTTTGAACTTAAAATATTTAAAAAAAATATTTTACACAAAACGAATATTTTTATATCATGTTAAATAATATTTTATGTTTTAAAGATAATGTCGTTCAAATGTCCCCCACGGCGTTGTTCAATCCGAGGTCTAATTTTCATTAGTTTTTTCATTAGATGAGCAAAGAATGGTAAACAAATTTACTACCCTGGCAACACTAACGAAATTTCTATTTTGTTTCTTCGACAAGCATTTGCTAATTATACATGCATTTGCTAATTACACATGAAATGTGATACTCGTACCATCCTGTTTCATTAAGGTCCTAGCAGTATTTCTACACTTTAAAAGGACACAACACGGCATAGTTGAATTCAAATCAGGATTTGCGTACTGAGCGACGTCTACAAAGAAACTAATGGGTCAAAACGTAAACCTACTCATTTATGAATAGTTTAGTTGCCTTCTGTTTGATGTGCGTATGCGGTTTCTAGACTATTCTTAATTCTATGCCTGCGCCATAAAAGAACTACAATCCTCAATAAAACAGAGCAAATTTGAAGTGATTTGTTACATACATTTAAATCTAAAACTACGAGATTTAAATACAATGGCTTTGCAGGGATCGTTAGATCTTCTCTTCGATGAACAGAGACACAAAGACATCCATTATCAGTGTGGTGGGAAGGAAGTAGAATGAAGCATAATTATGAAGGCACTTAATCAAAGGATTCAAGCAACTTGATAATGAAATCAAGGACCTCAAAAGAATGAACTAGAAAAGTGTTTTTTTAACCTTTTTAAAACGTGACCTCTTTATCAGTTAAAAAGTCTGGCGTCCCACAGAACCTTAATGTTTTCGAAATACTATACAAGAAAAACAGTGATTTCAAATACGACTTTTTTTATCTTTCTTTTGAGACCATATTATTGTGTCAACATACGCTGTGTCCATTTTTTCTAAATTTAAAAAGAAGTACAAAAAATACAAAAATATTTATATTCTATCACTTTTTTGCAATATTTAGAATAATCCCACATCGCCTGATTATTGAACGTGGTGCATAGGGAACTTAATTTGTCAACCGAATGCAGCGTATTTTTATCATCGGTTACATGCGCGTGAGGTGATAAGTCATTTGTTTCAGGTGCCAATGTTGTAATAGTGCAGTGTAAACAACCTTAAAATTAATATTTTAAGTCCACCCTCCCAGCAATCGAACCCAGGAATTCAACAATGGTCGACGAACGCGTCAATCACTACATAAATAGAGGAATTTTTCTCCGCTCGATTCCATATTCATGATTTTTACCTGAGAGCAGACATCGAGTCGAAAGGATTCTGGTTCTATTTTACATACAGAACTATATTCTTGTCTTAGTTTGTTGCAACAGAGAGAGAAAACCTTTTGGAGAATGTAACGTGGAAGTCAAAGTTTTCTTGTCACTGGCTGGTTTCAGTAGCCACTTTACAGACTGTGTAACATCCACCATTCAGAATCATCTGCAGGCGATTACTAGTACTTAATTTAACTCGGAAGAGTCTTAAATACATAAAATAAAGTAATATGCTAATTAAAAATACTTAACTTCAATATCAATACATAGATGGTGCTCCAACACGCTAGTGAATGGTTTCTCATTTAATAAGATATATACAAGAATCAAAATGGTACCTATGTCGATATTCGCTAATAAGCGGAATGGGGAATGTTGTAAAACGTAAAGTGGCCACTCAACCCAGCCAATGACAGGTCATAAGCCCTGTAAACGCTCGAATATCGATAATCCTGAATTTGAAAAAATTCTACCTCATCTCTGTAGGAATATTGATAAAAAAAAAAAAAAACCACCATTCTGCCTATTTCAAACATCCATATTTCCTTAACTCTTCCATCTGTTAAATTTTTTGAAACAATAAAGCTGAAACCTTTATCATGAGGGTGAGATTCATCCGACTGAATCATTTCACCTACTTGACAACGCCGAAAACAATTTTTCAGTTTTAGTACTTCTTATTTATTTATTTATTTTTAGAAAAAAAACAGTCTAAAATGAAATATTTTATTTTTTAAAATACGGTTTAAAGACAGACCGGCAAAGTTTCTAAATAAAAATCATACATATTATTAAATTATGTTACAACAAAAGGATGCGTTTATGTGTATTTGTATGAGAGTAAGTGTAGATGTGTGTTTATGTGTATTAGTGTGGGAGTAAGTGTTCAGGTGTGTGCATCATTAAATAGTAAGTGGGATCGTATCGCAGACAGAAATATTAAGTCTTAATTTATTTTTAAAAAAAATAAGGGGCATGTAAAATATATCAATAGATGAAATAAAAACATTGTAGTCAGAGCAAGAACGATAGAGAAAAGAGTGTTGTGCATAGTTAGTGCTACAGACTGGCAGATGGAATAAATACTTATTTCTTGTCACGCAAAAGGGGACATTGAGATTAATTTTGGAGAGTAGGTTAAAAAAGTCTACTTTTTTATTTAATAATTTATGTAAATAGCATAATTCAGATACAGTGCGCCTTTTTCAAGGGTAAAAAATCCAGTTCGTTAAACAAACAATGTTTTTAATTTGTCCAAATGTTTGTAGACAGGTTGGATATCCTCCGTAAGGAGATGATTTAGATGATATAGCTTTATTTTTAATCCACCCAGACACATAATGAAATCTTAGCTTTTAAGTAGTTTTTTTTGCTATTTATTTGCAAGTTTAACTCAATAGCTGGTTTAAGCACAAAGCCAACTGACTTTATCGACGTGGTCACCGTTTGTTGGTTTAACCTGTTAACAGTACAACGACATGGCACCCATACACATAAGCATTGTCACTTCGTACGACAATGCTTGTTAGAGTTCTCTGATGGCTCTTGTCACAAATAGTTAGTGACCACAACTATCATTGTACAATATCCGATAGCACTCATTGTCAGCTCTGGAGAAATGACCATTAGATTAAAAGTTTATATTTGAATCACTAACTTTGTGGTTATATATTAAAATAAAATAAATAAAATAACTTTGTTTTTAACCACAATTTTTTTATTATTATTTTTTTTCCACCTACTGGTTTCAAAGCAAACAAGCTTCTTCATCAAGGTTTACGTAACTAATGAATAAATTCCAATTTTATTTTTGGCATGTTCACTAAATACTACACTTAGACCCAATAAATCAAGTCGTTTTTTCCCTCCAAGGGTGGTAATTTGATTTCAATATTTTCGAAGCTTCATATTAACACTTAATACAATAATTTTAATTATGTTTTAAAATATAACAAATGTAAAAGGAACGAAATGAAAAAACATATTTATAATAAAAAGTTAAATATCTGCTTTTCTCGAAATTTCTATGATTTTTTATCTAAATTTACATACATTGTCACAAAAAATATGATCAGTCTTACGCTTTAGGTACCAGTCCAGGGACTATTTTGTAATTTTTTTATGCACCATAACAGGCCAGGAGGCCCAATTACAGTGGTGATTTACAACACAGGACACTCAGGTTTAAGAAAAGTCAAATTTATTTTTTGCATTCTCATCAAAAATTCAACTTGGTACCTTCCGTTCCTAAGTCAAGTCAAGTGTCTTAACCACTACACCGTAGAGACCGCTAAATTTTAGTATTTTTAAATGACACATTTAAATAAAATGGCATTGAACTTAAGAAACGATTTTACAATGAACTGACGTTTTCTGATTCACATTTCTTATCATCTAATGTATTAGGTAAACATAAGTTGTGACCCTTTTTTTCTTCAACGTAAAATTGAGCACTAAAAGTTAAATAATAAAGTTAAGGCTAAAAATCATTCGAAAAAAAATTTCTGCTCTACCAGATATTGTGTTTAATTTAAGAAACATGTATTATTTTATACAATTACAAGTCTTCAAATTGAAATATCAAGTAAGCGAAATTATTTTTGGCATTGCCTTCTGTTCGCGTTAAATCGAGGGATTAAAAGAGAAAACATATATTTACTCTTATGTAGATATTAGACATTAAAAAAACTTCAAATTTCTAAATAAATATGACAGCGTAAGTCACTCGATGCACAAGAGGTAGTCTTTTTTTAGGAAAGTAGCAGCTTTAACATTAAACAATAATAAAAGTAGATTGTGTGGAAAAAAACATGTTTCAATTATGTTATTATATTCATCAATAAAAAATAAATAAAAAACAGAGAATAAGGAAAATATAATATTGAGTAATTGGTTGTAAAATTATGAAGGAGAATTATCGAGTTCGGTATTTCATAGGAACCCTTTTTTCGAAAACCGCCATTTCTAAAACATTTACCGTGTAGTTAAAACTTTTTTTTAAAATAAAGAGAACAAAAGAACACACATAAAAAAAACATATTGGTCAATAATGTATAAAAAATTATTTGATATTTTACTTATGTTTTTTATAACCTTTCCAATTCATTTATCTCAAATTTTTTCGTATACAAATTGTTTATTGATCAATTCTGTTTATATTTTTTTAAGTTCAAAATGTTCCCTATTATGATTTGTAATAATTGTGTCATTGAAATAATTATGTTTAAATTAATTCTTTATTTTTTTACAGTAAATTTATCTTACATTTTTAGGTTTATGTAAAATATTTTGTCATTATAACTTACGGCGTTTAATTTTTAATTTTAATTTTAAGATTAAGTTTGTTAATGTTTTGATTATTTTGTTGTAATTTTTCTAGTGATTAAGTTCTATCTTCCTTCTAATTTTACTGTTAGTTTCTATTTTCTGTTAAATAGGCACTATCAAGTTTTGGTGGGTTTTTCTGTTAGTGCCTATTTCAATTTATATTGAAACTTTTGTTGGTTTGGATATGTGTTTATTATGACAATTGATATTTTGTTGTTATTCTTGTATTTATATTTTTCTTGTCTTTTGTTTGTATCTATATTGTTATTCCTTTCTGCTTATGTTTTTCTTATGTTTATAAATGAAACTTGTTTTTGGCCGATGTTATCAAGTTTTGGTAGTAGGCCCTAATAAAGAAAAAAAAAAAATGTATTCTCTTTATTTTTTTACGTTATTCCTCGATCGAACGCAAACAGAAGAAGGTATCAAAAATGCTCACTTTCGTCTACTTGACATTCCATTTTGAAGGCTTGTTATCAAATAAAAAATAAATTAAACTTAAAAACAAACACAAAATTTTGTGGGGCTTAAAATATTCTATCAAATTTTTTTCAAAATTTTTACCATTTTGTATTACTTTTGACGTTCATTTTGAAATAAAAAAAGGGACCCAATTTACTTATAAAAATAAAAAATAAAATTTTTAAGTACAAGTTCAATCTACCTACTAAAAACAGCTTTAATTTGAAAATGAATGTATTTAAAAAAATATTTTTTTTAATGATATTTTTTGTATTTTTTTTTATTAAATTCTATTCTTTTACAGAATATTTTCTTTTCTCTTTCTTATATCACAAAAAAACATTATAATTGTCTATTTATTATAGGAGCAACAATTTATAAACATTTCTTGCATACCTACGAACAGGTCATGCCGTTGTGGAATTTTTTGTTTACTATTTTTACTGTTAATATGTATTTCATTGCTATGTAATTTTCTTTTTTTTAATACTTATTTTTACCATTTTTGTATATTGTAAGAAAACAAAGAAAAAAATAGAATAAAAAATAAATTTATAAAAAGTACATATTTCTATCAGTTTTTCATTAAACCAGTCTGTTTTTTAGTTGGCTGGAACATATTGCTTTTAGTAGTAAGCCGTATATTTTTGTACTTATAGTTCAAAATTAATATAAAATAACATCACAAAGTCTTTAATGATTCATTGAAATGACAATATTGATAATGATTCTGCTTCATGAATAATCTCGCATTCAAAAGCATAAAGCTCGCACAACCTATTTCCTGCTTGACTCATCTAGTTTCTCTCATTAATCGCCCCCTTTCTCTACGCCCTTCTTCCGCTATCTTATACGAAACTTTTAGCCACATCCTTCGCACCCCTTTGAAGTTGACACCCTTATCATCGCATTATTTCTCGATTGGGATGCTGCTTAACTTACATGGGAATATAGAACTGGCATTTCAGAGAGATAAGGAGGAAATGCCGGAAAAAGGAAATAAAAAGTAAAGAAGAACTGATTAATTACAGTTGTGTTACTAAAATGTAACGTTTTGCGTCATAAACGTTTTTAAAAAAAATGATTCCAAAATTAAATTGGTTTTTATTTTGTAAAGTTTATATTTGAAGCACTAACTTTGTGGTTATTTATTATAATAAAATAAATAAAACAACTTTGTTTATAACCAGTAATTTTTATTTTCCACCGACCGGTTTCAAAGCGAACAAGCTTCTTCGTCAAGGTTTACGTAACTAATGAATTGATTCCTTTTTTATTTTTATCATGTTCACTAAATACTACACATGGAGCCAATAAATAAAGTCGTTTTTTCCTTACGCGGGTGATAATTTGATATCATTATCTTTGAAGTTAGAGAGGAGAGGATTAAAAGAAATATTGTTTATTTGGTTATTAATTATTGTTTTCTTATTATGAATCGCTTTTTTAATTTCTAAGATTTCTAGATTGTCTAATTTTAATATTTTATTTTCGACAAAAAGTACTTTATGTTGAAAATAAAATATTTAAATTAGACAACTTAGAAATCTTAAAACTTAAAAAAGCGATTCATAATAAGAAAACAATAATAATTAAACAAATAAACAATATTTCTTTAAGTCCTCTCCTGTCTTACTTCGAAAATAATGATATCAAATTACCACCATTACCAACATACCAAATTACCAATAAAATTTATTTTATTTATTTTATTGCATGATTATTATTTAGAATCTTTGCTGGTCTGCCTCTCAATCTTGTCTTTATTTGGCATTACCTATAATTACTTATAAACCTGGCATAAAGTTACACCTAGGCGTAGTGAATACCATCCTTATTCCACCTCTATAATAAGGATGGTATTCCCATCCGTTTTCTACCACTATACCCAGGAGTCACTTTATTCCAAGTGTGTGAGTAACGCCCAATACGTTATTTAATTATTGTTGACTGTATGCATCTATCAATAAAACAAATATTTAAAAAATACAAAAAAAGGTTTGTTCAACTTTTTGTCATAAATCTGATAAAAAAATACCAAATTTGCACTTTGATAGATTAAAATCTGCACATTCAAAGAAACTACTGCTAAATAAATATGAAATTTTAGTACTTCTGGTAGTCGCTATATCCCAGCAGAACGTCCGTTGGGTTTTTCTATTTCCTGTAATTTGATTGGAGGGAAAATAGAAAAGTTTCGATTTCACGACAATTTTCACAATTTGATTCACTGTTTGCAGCTAAAAACGAACCACGCAGTTGTCACTAGTGTAAATTTTATTCCCAATCCAGATCTAGTTTGTAAAATATACAAACGCGCCAAATGCTCAATACTATATCTTACGTTTCAAAAAATAAGTAATAATTAACGCCAATTACAATAAATCATGAATAATATTCAAAACGGATTTTAGGGGTTATTTAATATTCATGGGAACGTTAAACACAAGTTTTCATTCATTTAGTTTAAGGGTTTAAAAACAAACATACACAAAATGTCTCGAAGTTGGTGTCGCGTCACTTTGACGTCACACGTCATGCCCGCCGAGTGCGTTTTTAAGAAACATTGTTAACAATTATGGCACGTTTACGTATTATATGCAGCTCAATTCGTAAGGCGCAAACTATCTGATTTTCAGGTTATTCAAAATACGCGTATTTTAAACGATTGCATTCTGGAAATTTTGTCCAATGTCGCACGAAATAAAATATTGATTCTGTTGCCTTCATTATTTTTAGTTTATTTAAAAGTTAACATAATTTAATTGCTAACGTGAGTAGTGTCCACTTTTTCTAAATGAAAAAGACAAGAACACAACAAAAAAATTAAACTAATTAGTCAATACCTTTTTTTTTTTTATCTATTGTGTATACTCGTATCGATATAATATATTGTGATTTTTTTTAAATTTTCTTTTATGAAGGAAAGATACAGTACAATAATATAGTTTTAAAGTATACTCCATTAGACTAAATTCTAATAGACCAGTGAAGATTCCATATTATATTACATGCTAAGGATATCAATTGACTATTTTTATTTTTTCAAGAACAATATTATTATAAGGGGAAAAAACATGTACATGAAAGTAGTTCAAAAATTAAAAAATCAAAGCAAAAAAGTTATATTAACAGTTTCTAATTAGTAATTGCATAAATTTAAATAATATTAAATTGAAAAAAAAACCTACTAAAAGTAAGAATTAAAATAAATAAGATGAAAAAAAAATATGCTCAAATGCAAAAAAAAACGTTTTCAAAAAGGAAAAATTTATACACATTTTAAGGAATTCAAAATTAGAACACACGATAAGCAACTACAAAGGGAATAAAATTCAATAAATTTTAAGTTAATTTTAAAAACATCTTCACAAAATAATATGGTACGAAGAGCAATATATTATTTTTAAAAGCAACTCTTAAAGTAATTAAAATAAATTTTAAAATGTTTTTATTTTACAGTACGAAAACTGAAAATAAGTAAATAATGTTTTTTTTTAAATTATTTTAAAACAAACAAGTCAATGATTCATAGAATCTTCACCGTTCAATGCACAAATATAGCGAGTGCCGAAATGGTCACATTTGTCTACTTGACAAAAAAACACAATAACTTTAAGAAACTTTTAAGTGGCGGCCTCCGTGGTGTAGTGTTCAAGATGCTTGATTCACACTCGGAAGTTTCCGGGTTCAATTCCCGGCGAGAACACAAAAATTAAATGTGATTTTTCTTCCGGCGTGGAATGTGGATCTGATGGCCAACAGTGCGAATTTTGCACTCTTCCGTCAGTTTGTCTGGACTTGGGTATCGCGTTGGGAGCTCCTCAGATGCGCGGACGCCTAGGTGGGTAAAATATGGTGGGACAGGCAACTGTTCCTGTGGGATGCTCATTCAGTTGGGACTGTGCTTCCTTCCAAGCGGAACGCACACGTTCTTTTGTTTTGTCCTCCCCTTACGGGGGTGGTATTCGGATCTTCTGCCTCTGACCACCCAGGGAGTCCTTCTTTATTCAAAATCGTTCTTTTATTGTAAATATCCGTGTTTTTACTTATGTTTTCTGCAAGTTATGTTACTATAGTTTTAAGAAATTGTTTTTGTATATTTGGATACGTTTATTTATGTAAATTGTTTGTGAACATATTTTTTGAATAACAAAAAAAACAGAGGCATTAAGGGGATCCTGAGGGGTGGAGACGACGTGTTGGCCTCTGTCCATACGTCCTCCTCCCCCCTCCTTAATCTGCATAGAGTTTGTATTTTTTAGGAATATTTATAATAACTTTCCTCTATGCGCAGCTGACAGAGAGTCCCCCGGGACTCTATAACAGCTGCGGGTGGATGGTGGGCTTAAGAGTCTCCCCTCAATGTGATTTTTCTTTAGCCTGGGTGTTCTGTGACGTAATTCACCACTGTAATTAGGACTCCTGGCCTGTTGTGGTAAAAAAAAAATGTAAATTGTAAAAATGTAAGTAAGAAAGATGTAATGAAAGTGGGTTTGGATAATTTTATTTGTATTTGTGTTGTTATTGATTTGTGAGTTTGGAGTGATATGTGTGGAGTGTGGTATTATGATGTCATGTGTGTATATTACGGGAGTAGGTTTTGTTTGAAAATAGGCTAACTATTATTGATGTCAATTAGACTCAATTTTTATTCGTCTGACTTACTAGATAAGCCGGTGTTTTTACCTTTAAAAGATTTAATAATTACCTCATCAAATTGTACTTCATCCCCGTAAATAATTGAACCCGTGTGAGTTCAAATCAATTTTCGTTTCACGATTACTTTTAAAAATCGAGACGAGGGTGCAAAATGAATTGAAAAATAAACAGAAGCAAAATACAAAAACAACAAACTCGGGAAGACAAATTGTTTTTGGACAGTGATAGATTGCGAAACGTAGGGACAACGTGACCGGTATTTGACTGACATTTTGTTTTCAAGATTTTGTGTAGCTTGTTTTTATTTCAACCAACCGAAGTCAACAAAGCTCACGTTGGTAAACAAACAAAAGGCTTTTGTTTATGTTAAAATAAGCAGGGAAAAATATTATCAATAGTTTTTTCATTTCAGAAAAAAATGACATTTTCCAAATGCTTGTAGACCAGGATTGGATTGCACCCAGTGAAATTGATAAGATTTATCTTCAATTGTTAATCTTTATTTTACTTTTAAATTTTGTAAGGCTGTTGTGTACACGAGTATACAAGACTTGATATATTATCTCTTTTATTTATTTAAACGATAAAGTTGCATTTTTTAAAATCTTTTTTAGTATCATATCACACCGGATTTGGAAAATTAAATTGATGTGAATATGATTTTAAAACAAAAAATATTTATCTTTGCTATGAAAAACGAATGAAAGTGATTCAAAGACCGTAATAAATCTGAATTATTGTAAAAGAAGGAGCACGAAAATTTTACTTAAACCAAAAAAGACAGAGGCTGTTCTATGGCCAATATTTGTGTGAACAAGACAAAACAAACTCGAAATTTGTTCAATTAGGTGGTTATTGGCAGTGAACAGGAGTGCATGCTACTTAAATGATCGGCGTGTCTATGATTTGAAATTTATTCTACTATAAAAGGCATAAATTATATTAATTATTTTATAACATCGATGTCTTTAACGTGAGTTTTGTAAATTTTAAATATCAATGTATATGTTCCATATCAAATAGAACTTAATATTCTGTTTACATTGTATTTTATAACATTATGTAACTAGCTGCTTTAAACCATTAACTGCATTAGTTAGCTTTTGATTTTTTTTAAAACAACTAAACTTCTAAACACAGTTCTATATTCTAATTCTTTATATTGTATTTTTTTAAATTTATGTTGTTTATACACTCATCTTTTTATTTTTGTTTTTATACCAACTATACTTCTGAACACTGATACTATCTTTAATTTCTTTATATTGTATTTTTAAAAATTAATGTTGCTTATATACTACTCTAATTTTTTTATACCAACTTTACTGTTCTATCTTTTATTGATTTATATTTTACTTTTTAAATTTTATGTTGTTCATAAACTCATGTTTTATATAACTTCCATGTATGTAAAAGCCATATAGGCGTGAAAAATTAAAGAAATTAAACAAATAAATTATAGAAATAAATTATCTAACAGTTCATACGTTTTTTTTTGTAAATATCTGAACTTCAGAATATTTCGTTTTTTGCTTTAGGTAACACGATGTTACATCACTGCGTAAAAAAGATTTTTTGAGCACAGTCTTTTAAGAGTTAAAATCAATTATTTTTTACGAAACCGAGTATTTTCACTAGTCGAAACAACGTTGAAATATAATATGTGTTAAGAGCGAATTTCTACGAATCTAATGACTTAACTATCAATGTATTAATACAAGTTTTTATTTATAATTTTCGAGTTTAAAAATGAGCACATACAAAACGGCCCTAGTTGGCAGGACGTCATTTGACGTCACGCGTTATGACCGTCGACTGCGCTTCTAATTAAAATTGCGCACAAGTTTGATGCCAAAACGTCACTCGTGCCGTTTGTGCCACAGGGCGCGCAATATCTCGTTTACGGGTAATTCATTATGAACCTCTGTAGAAATTTTATCCGACGTTGGAAAAAAAGAAATTCATTAAGTTCATTACCAAAATGTTGCGAACTTTACAGAGACGGTTTAAAAATGTCGCACATTTCGGTCAACGCTTTTAAAATGTCGCAATCTCGAGCCGCTGTTGAGAATTTAATTAATTAATTTGAAACGTTGGCTCAAGTGTCTCGGACTCACGGATCAAAGGTCCGTGGTTCAAATCCTACTCTACCCCAACTTGATTCCATTTTTGAATAGTGAGTTATTAACAACTCGTTGAAAATGGCCGGCAAAATGAAATATTTGGGTAAATCATAAGAACGCAAATATTTCTTTTTTAAAAAAAAAAAATATATATGTTATGTTATTTGTTTGTTAAAATATATATACATCTTGGTGTAAAAGTAAACGGTGTTGACATCAATAATATTAGATATGAAGATGACACCGTTCTAATTGCAGACAATATACAAGGCCTTCAAGAACTGCTTGATAAGATCAACTCCGTCGGTGAACGTTTTCGTTAAAATATTAATGGGAACAAAACTAAACTTATGGTGTTTAGCTGAGAGAGTCATCTAAATGTAAATCTCCAACTAGAAGGTATCAATATTGAGAGAGTGAAACAGTTAAGGTACTTAGGCAGTATCATCACAGAAAATCTAGACCCCGATATTGAGATAAAATGCAAAATAGAAGCCGGAACAGGATTTAAAATCTTCTTTGTGACGATAATATAAACCTTAAGCTGAGACAACGAATGGTCAAATGTTATACATGGTTTGTCTTACTGTACGGTGTAGAGGCGTGGACTCTAAAAGGTAATATTATAAACCGCCTTGAAACATTTGAAATGTGGATCCACCGTAGAATGCTAAGAATATCTTGGACCGATATGATAACCAACAATGAAGTATTACGTAGAGCCAATACTAATAGAGAACTATTCACCACTGTAAAGCTCAGTAAGATTTCATATTTTGGCCACGAGTTAAGAGGTAATAAATGTGCCATACTTCAGCTTGTCATGAAGGGGAGGATCGAGGGACGTAGAGGGGTTGGAAGAAAACATGTTTCCTGGCTTCGAAACATCCGAGCATGGACCAGGATAAAAACTGTGGAGGAGCTGTTTTGCACTGCTCAGGATAAGGAAGCTTTCTCCCAAGTGATCGTCAACGTCGGGAAGACCCGACATGATACGTGAAGAAGAAGATATAATGTTAAACCAGGTGGCCATCCTTGTACGGGTCGATCGATTGAAACCATTTCGGCAGTTAGAGAAAGTGTAAAAACTTCCATTCACCGTCATTTGTCATCGTTTTCAACAATAAAACGTCTTCAAAAGCTCTTTGCAACGAATTTCGACTAAATACCTGCACATGCACGCTTCCAAGATTCAATGAACACAACATCTAAAGCCAACAGACTATGCGCAGCGCCAAACATTAGTCAATATTGGATAATACAGCATCAATAAGTCGATGTGTGATTTTTCCAAAAAAATCATCTTTAGTGATGAGGCGTACTTCAAACTTGATAAGTGTGTCAATACACAGAACTGTCGAATTCAAGGGGCCGAAACCTCTCGAGCGATCTATCAGCAGCCTATGCACCCATCGTGTGTGACCACGTGGTGTGAATTTTAGTCTGGCAATCATTGGCCAGAATTTTTTTGAGAATGCAACCGGCAATGCAGGAACCGTCAATGGCTTCCATTATTGTGACATGTTAATTAACTTTTTGTGGCCTGCGTTGGGTGTAATTGATGTCGGCGACATATGGTTTCAACAAGACGGTGCAACCTGCCACACTATGGCAGAAACAATGCAGTTATTGCAGACAAAATTTCTAGGACGAGTTATCTTGCGGCGGGGAGAGATTGACTGGCCACAACAATCTTGTGATTTAACACCTTTGGATTTTTTTTCTTTGAAATTTTCTGAAGAAAAAAGCATATGCACATAATCTATAGACTATTTCGGAGCTCAAAACGGAAATTCGACCAGTTATAACAAAGTTTATGCACAATTATATCAAAATGTGATCGAAAATTTCACGAAAAGGGTGAACGTTTGCCAACAAAGCCAAGGCGGGCATTTGTCATTTGCATTTGATGGATGTTGTTTTCCACATGTAACCTCCGTGTTCATATTAACATAACACCCTCGAAATTGAACAACGGTATCAATTTTGATAAAAAAATTAAATACGGTTGTAAGACATCCTTAATAATGATAAATATGTACATTTTGACATTTCCTTCTCCTCTTTTCCCTCCTAATGCACTCTTCATACCCCTCTATCCTAATTTTACTGCTTTTTTGCCCTACCACGCGTGTTGTACGGCAATGTTTAGGTGACAACGCTCATTTTTCGGAACATAATTTCAAAATATCGTTCTATGAAGCTGCGTCTCTATTTAATTATACTCCAGTGTTAAAATACTGTATTTTACTAACACTCTCTTGGCGATAATTTCGAATGGATTAGAACAAAAAAATACATATATACTAGGATATCTTAACAAATGAATGACAAACGCTATTAATTATTGCCGCTTTGTTTGGGGTTTCAAATGGTTGACACGCGACTCACCCAATGCGGTGATAGATAGGTATTGAAGTTAAGAGCTGTTGGGTATTCGGTTCGCAAATCAAACTGACAAGAGAGACGATCGGACCAATTGAATGCCTCTCACCGACTTTGCTTTAGGTTGTTCGAGCGCAACTGGCTCTTCTAAGCATGGAGAGGAGCGTATTAATAGTTTTCAAGTAAAATAATGATTTTTTTTACAATTTCCTTTGAGACAAAATTCACATTCATGCTTTTAATGTAAACGGGTGAGTGGAAAACACAGTTCTGCGTGAAAAAGCGTCATCTTCCAATTAAAAAAACCGACGATATTTTTCAATAGTTATGTTTTTTCATGTACGAGTATGTATCTTTTGATATATGTGATATATATATTTGAGTACAAATTTTTGACCAACTCTTCAACTAATTTTAGAGAAGAGAATATGAAAGTGTAGGCATTTACAGGGCTTATGACCATTCACCATTTTTCTTTACTCTTTACAAAAGACGTTAAAAAATTGACATTAACAGTGGAATGTGAATTTGAAAAATTAAAATTTTTTGTTTAATATATATTATCCGTAAGGGTAACATATATTTAACAAAATTAAAAAAAAACAAAACAACTCAGTAAATATTTTAATACAAGCGATTAACTTTATTTTTAAATATCTTTACAGCGGTGCATATGGATTCTCTATTAATATACTTTTTTTCACCGACTGAATTTTAAATTTACTTTTGTTTTTAATATTGTGAACGTGAATATTATGAATGCTAAGTAATGTAACACTGAAATGATTCATTGTCCCTGGATGAGCACATTTTTTTATAAAAAAAAAAATAAAACTTATTCTTATATTAGTACAAGAATTTCAATAGGAGACAACTTTTTTAGTCTATTATGTAAGAAAATAAGAAACAAGTTGCGGCAGAGCGTATTGGTGCAAATAGAGAGACAATGATGATGATAACTACAGTATATAAAATACAGTCGGTTGAAAAAAAGGAAACGTAATTATTTTTTAAAACTAAGATTAAAAAAATTCAGAAAATTATTGTGGAATTTTTCAAATGCCCCTCGCCCAC
>NW_028280469.1:0-86510 GCF_059751315.1 Micrasema longulum
GAGCCGCCATCTGCCCAGCATGGACGAGAGTATTCGAGAGGAATCGGAGCCGGTAGCCGCCGCATCGATGCACGAGCCTCCGGTGCCAGACAGGGCAGAGACATCTGCGACGGAAGATGATGCTCTGTCGACCAGTACTCTCCACCTGTATGATATTCACCTGGCACGAGTGGGTCCACGGGCGGTTAACCACCCTTCCTGGGTCGGGGACAGTCGCCAAGGACAGGCCTCCCAAGGTTCTAGTATATTCTCACAGCGAGTTTCTCACGCTGAAGGAACACCCCTCCTACGCAAGTCTCCTCCATAACACTCAGCCTTTGGAGAACATTGGGTGTGACTAAGTTGGTGGCAGTTTCCTTTCAAAATATGTCTGCAATATTCATTTTGATACAAAATCTTTAATAATTAATTTTCATTTTCCTATTTCGTGACCTCGTCTTTGATAAAAATAAACACATTCATTTACCATGTAATTGAAATACAGTTTACTTCCTATCGTAATCATTTAAGTACGATTAGTCTAAATGTTTCTTTCACTGTTTTATTCACCTGTGTTTTTTATGTTTTTACGAATTCAGTCTTATTCAATAATATCATACATATTATTTTGATAAAACGTGTGGCATTCTTATCCAAGTTCACCCAATTTCTCTAAATGTCGTCATGCTTATGTTCATGAAAACCACAAATGTAAAAATCTACTCATCATAATAATTATTTGTCATAATACCTTCGTCTCATTAGGCTTAAGGAAAATTAAGCCACGGTTTTTTATTCATACACCAAATAGATAGTTGTAATCTTAGTTTATTGTGATTTTCCGTTTTTTTGTGCATGCAATCCCAATGATCTATTTCTTTCTTTAAAACTTAAGTTTCATTGTTCACAGATTCTGTTTATAAAACAGAAATATCTTAAATGGATATTTTTATCACGACACAAGGTTAGTGTATTAACAAGTACATTTTGACACCAATAGGTGGCAGTGCTAAGTAATTTTTTCAACAACCATCATCTTAAAAACTTCTTTGTTGCAAAAAACGTGTTTGGCAAGTGGAGAGTAAATCTTCCAAATTCGCTGCTATTGTGTTCGCATATAAATTTGTTTGCAATTACAAAAAATTGTAACTATGACTAGTTGTATTTTATTGATTTTAACTAACGAGTCAAAATTATATCTAAGTTTTTATTTAAGGAATGATTTTATGACCCAAACAACTGCTTAAATACGAGTGAATTTACAAAGCTAATTATTTATAAGATATAAAAAAATGTATATGTTTCATCCCTTTGTATTTGTGAGAAAGAAATAATCATGTTACCCTTAGGAAAAAAATCATACAGTGAATTTTTTCTCCAAGCCATTCTTTACGGTTTATATTTTTGAATGTTTACTTTAACTAGGTTATAATAAGAAAGATACTTTACATTTGTTACAAAGCTCAAATCAAATGGATCTTTTTTCCTTGAAATAAATCATAAAATGCCTTCTTTGGATGTAAGCCAATTTTTTACCTATCTTAAATGAAAAATATCACTCATTTTTGTTGATTTTTAAATACGCTGTTTATAAAAATATCACCTAAATGATATAGAAAAATTGTAAGAGAAAGTTTGGCAGTAATATTATTTTGTTTATAGAATACTCATATTTAATATTGGTTTTGTAATTGCCTGCATCGAGGCAGTAATTTCACTGTTTTCATGAACCGGTATTGGGAGTGTTTGCGAGGTTGTGTCTTCTTCTAATTGGTCCAGTAGACTGGCAATATATTTATTTGTCTCAGAAATACTACTCGACACATTTTCGGATACTTTTTTCTCATAGGATCCACTCATATTGCCACATCATAACTGTCTTATTTTTTGGAATATTTCACTTCCGATCGGACCGTAGTCAATGGTTTGAAGTAAATCTTGTTTGACTAACATATTGGGATACTTTTGTTGCTGACGGTTTTTTTTTAAAGAGACACAATATCTATCAAATACAGGCATCTACTTTTACATTTCACCACCAATTTCTTGGATTGACTGCTATAACCGTCATTTCCTAAATGAGAGACACAATGTTGATAGCTAGTCGGCATAACAGCAAATGTGTTAAATCCTCTTGTTATGTCTGAAGATAATGTTGGATTTTTCTAGAAAGCCTTTGGGAATCATAAAATTGTTTAATTTCAGTTGTACAACACTTAATAATTTTCCATTGTTCACTTTTGTTAACACTCTCTCCTCTCTGATAGATACAAAGACCAAATTGTAAAAATTAAGTACAGTAGTTTATTCATTATTGTGGATATTGAATGTATCTCATACAAGGTTAATCAACTTTTGTTTTGCAAATACTGTATACAATTCTAATCTCCAATAATACGCTTGAAAATAACGCCAATGTAAATATGTAAACTAATGTGTACCTTATCATAGAATAAGCGATATAAGAAATCTATTGTGATATTTGAACATTTTATTTTAGTGTTAAAATAAATGGCAATCAATTGAAATGTGTGTTTTATTTCTTTGTTGTAATTAATTTAGCAAATAGCAAATTTGTGCATTTAAATATACTACATTAAATGATAAATGCAGGATTGTTGCTACAGTCAACTTGATTTTTTATCCCAATATAGGAATATTAGTATAAAATATTTAGCCATCTTTGTCCATTTCATAGCATCAATTATCTAAAAATGAATACAAATATACTGCAAAAAAAAATGTTTTCTGTCTTGACCTTGATGATCACCCTCTATAATAATGGAAAGAGGATCGAGAAAGTTGACAGCTTTAAATACTCAGGAGTTCCATAGCTGAGGATGGAATCATGCCTAAAGAGCTCACAATCCACCTAGGAATTGCTGGAGCAACTTTCAAGATGATGCGTGCTGTCTGGAACTCTCCATACTCAGTCAAAACGAGGTGACGATTATTCGACTTTGTTATGAATTAGATGATTAGTCTGAGAACGGACGCAACAGTTTCCAATAATGAGGGTGTGGCGGTGTATCTGGATTGAACACGAGCTGTGGATGTCTCAGGAGGGCCTGAACCGAAGTTGACTCTTCTTCACACCAACCGGCTCGCCGTCCTGAAAGGCCATCAACATCTTTAGGCGGAATTAAGGGACATGGGAGGAGGCAAAAGTGTTGGCTGGCGTTAGGGTCTCCTGGAGGTGGCTGGTGATGTTCACATGCCCCACTTAGAAGTGGATGTGAAAAAATAAGAAGATATCAACAATCATCAGGAGGTATATGTAATTTCAATGTGGGCCCTGGAACAAGCATTTTTTCCCATAATGATAAGGTTAATCAGCCATTAAAAATGTTTGCATTTCAATGTGTTTTTTTTAATTTCATGAATATTCCTATATAGGAAAATAAAATATTCAAGAATTTTATTGCCGTGGCAAATTAAACTACAATCAATGTTGAATGTTTTTTATTTTCCAAACCGCCTATAAACATTTCTGATCTAAAAAAAGAATACAACAGGCTTAAATCTAGAAATGTATTGATTTATAATATTTCATAAATGTAAAATACAAAATAAATGTTTCCCAAAGTTGTAATTATTGTAACAAACATGAGTTAAATGCTAATTTTGTGATAGTAGGGTACTGGGGTAACATTTTAGGAATCAATGTGTTTTTTAAACAATAAACAACAAAATAAAGCTAGAAAAATTGAACATTTTATATAATTCAAATACATGTATTTAACTCTATACTATGCGTGGAAAATACTAACTACATAGCTTCACTTTTTTACACCTAATTTATTATGAATACGTGTATATTGAAAATCAAATGGTGTAAAACCGGCAGACAGAAAAGTTGAATTATTGATGCATAGTTTCCACAAATTTGCAATGATAAATAAATCTTATATTTTAGGAACAATAAACTCCGCTACATCTCAAACTTGAGCTCTCAGTAACATCAGATTAACAAACCAAACAAAACAATTAAAATAATAAGTATACAATTAGATTAATTTCTGATTTAATGTTCTTTAGTGTATTAATTTGTTATCCATTTCTTATCGTTTATGTTGAATCCCAGATAATATAAAAATTGAAAAGATGCCTAAATTCTCAACAAACATAATACATATTTCATAACTGTCATCAGGTTAAAGATTAGTATATGATTATGTGGAAACTATACATACAAGAGAATTAAGAAAATATAAGATTGTTTGAAAAAAATTCAATAGTAGCACCAAAAACATACTTTTTAAAACCTTAGACATGAAGATATGCATCGTATAATTTCGCTTATAACAACGAGACTAGATTAACAGTTACTACGCATTTTGTTGCAAAGCGCAGTCTAGCAGATACACATTTTAGTAAATTTAAAAAATAATTTTGGAAATGTCTTTATACCTAGTATCACTCATAAATTTCAGCATAAATAACATAACAGCGGGGAAAGATTAGAAACAAAATAAATTTTATCAAGTGTACATGGAAAAACAAATATGACATTATAGCTTCTAAATCATAAACTCAAATGAAAAGAGCTTTTGCTATGTTAAAAGAAAAATAGTACATACAAAAACAGTGGTTATTAACTATCACATAAACCAGCTATTACCTACATCCTTATTGATAATTTTTATTTACTAAAAATACAGCAAATATTGAGCCAAACACTATTTTTACAAGTATTTATTTTTAGGAGGGCAAAAAACAACAATTGAAACAGTTTTTTTTTCAAAAGCTGATCA
Organism: Micrasema longulum; assembly: GCF_059751315.1. Lineage (NCBI taxonomy): Eukaryota > Metazoa > Arthropoda > Insecta > Trichoptera > Brachycentridae > Micrasema > Micrasema longulum. Next base: position 4,734 of record NW_028280469.1, read on the forward strand.
ATACATTGGTTTTGCAATTATGTACTATTTTACTGCTGTATAAAACGGTAGTCTTAACAAAACTTTGTAAAAAACATTAATTTTAATTATCATTTTCAAAATAAATTGAAACACAAATTTCTTAGTGCTTGCTGAATATTTGCTCTTAAAAATATGGTGGGTATTCTTAGAACAATCTTAAATCTAATTATTATCATTTTTATTATGAATTTAATGTGCTATGCACAAGTTCAAAGTGGGAACCATTTGTGAGAGCTTAACTGAGCCCAGTTGGTTTATAAAATACTATAAAAATCTGAAAAAAAATCAACATAAAACCGCATAACCTTTATTACGTTTAAAAATAAATAACTTTTAATCTTGCAGTTCAGAACACACAGAGATTATTGATAAAAGTGTCAGAAAAATTTAATCTGAGTGGATTGTTGAAAATAAACTACATTATTGAAAACACTGATAAGATAAAACTGTTGTAATACAATAATATCAACACAGCTAAATAATAAAATAAAGTTTCAGACTTTGAACAACAAATGATGCAGTTTTCCAACAGGGTCCATGTTATATTAACATTAAACAATGTTTAGTAAACAAGAGCAGTGACTTAAGCCAAAAATTAAATATAATTTATGTCATAGAAAGCGGTAATCTCAACCACAAAGCATAACATTTTTGACTGATTCTCTTATTTAACTCTTGGAAATATTCAGAACGGTTGCCAACTCCAACGAAATCATCACTTAATTACAACATCTTAGCTGAAATAACAAATTTCCTCTCTCAAATAACTACTACTACTCTCAAATAACATTGCTATAAAAAACAATATATTATGCCTAAATATTAAAATGGTTCAAAACTTGAATAAGTATACATTTAGCAAACAAGGGTATAGGATTTTTAAAAATGAATAAATATTAATATGTGCTCTAAAGTCTTATTGTCTTCAGAAAGGAGTTTCAAAAGATTGCACATCCCAGACAAAAATAATATAATAGTTGTTGTTCGCATTTAATCCTTCATGTATGGGTAGGCATATTCGGTAAGAGGGACAAACGTTTCTTTAATCGCTTGAGGAGATGTCCAGCGCAGAATATATTGGGGGCTTCCTGCCTTGTCATTGGTTCCCGACATTCGGCCACCACCGAATGGCTGCTGGCCGACGACGGCTCCGGTTGATTTATCGTTAATGTAAAAGTTTCCTGCAGTCATTTTAAGTTCTTCTAGAGCGTGGCGCACGAACTTCTCATCCTGAGCAAACACGGCCCCTGTTAAGGCAAATTGAGTTGTGGAACCGACATATCGTAAAGCTTCCTCTATATCTTTATCTTTGTAAACATACACTGATAAAATAGGCCCAAAAATCTCTTCCGTCATGATTTTATCTGTAGGATCTTTACATTCTACTATTGTCGGCTCCACAAAGTATCCTTTACTGTCATTGTACTTTCCTCCTCCGATGATTTCAACATTGGATGACTTCGCAGCATAGTCAATGTAAGATTTAATGCGTGCAAAAGCTTTGTCGTCAATTACTGCCGACGCAAAGTTTTTAAAGTCTTGTACATCGCCAACTTTTAGTTTGTCTCGGGTTTCCAACAACCCTTTTTTTATATCTTTCCAGAGAGACTCCGGAACGTACATTCGTGAGCAGGCTGAACATTTCTGGCCGGAGAATTCAAAAGCAGAGCGGATGGTGGCATTGATGACGGATGTCACATCGGCCGAGGAATGAATGAAATGGTAATTTTTTCCGCCACACTCTCCTATCAGGCGAGGGAAGTTGATGTACTTGTTGATATTTTTGCCTACCTCCGTCCACAGCCAGTTGAATGTTGGTACGGATCCTGTGAAGTTGATACCGGCCAAGTGCGGAGAAGCCGTGATAGCATTTCCAAATACTGGACCGTCGGCCGGGACGAAGTTTACAACGCCTGGAGGAACGCCGGCCTCGAGCATGATTTTGAAAACAACCCAATTCGACAGCAAGGCTGTGTCAGAAGGCTTCCATAAAATAGAGTTTCCCATCATAGCGGGGGTATACGCTAAGTTGCCACCGATAGCGGTGAAGTTGAACGGACTGATAGCCGCGATGAAACCGTCGATACCTCGATTCCTAATAGAATTTTTAGTTATTTTCTTGTTTTCAGAAATAGGTTGGTATTTTACATTTTCTTTTAGGTAGTAAGCGTTGAGCCTGATGAAGTCAGTCAGCTCTGCAGCCGCGTCTATCTCGGCCTGGATGACAGTCTTGGCCTGCCCCAGCATGGTGGCAGCATTGAGTGTCTGTCGGTACGGTCCGGCTACCAGGTCTGCAGCCTTCTCCCAGATCTTCAGCCTATCCGCCAGACTGGTCTTGTCCCATTTCTTTTGTGCCTCGATGGCGGTGTTAATGGCTTGATTGATTGTTTTCGAATCTGCGTAGTAAAATTTAGCTATTTTCTTCTTGTGGTCATGGGGCATTACTTGATACCTCACTTCGCCTGTGCGGATTTCCTTCTCTCCGATGACGATAGGGACGTCCTCGACCTTGGAGGCGGTTTCCTTCAGAGCCGCCTCTAGTTTGGAGCGCTCCGCGGAGCCCTTGCGGTACTCCAACACGGGCTCATTGGCCACGGTAAACTCGGGGAGGGACAAGTCGGGCACCATGGAACCGAGCCCGCGCTCCGCCGCCCCCCGCAACTGCGCCCCGCCGGCGCGGAGCCCCTGCTTGCACAACGAAAACATCGCGACCCCTTTTCGGTAGGTAGGTACCGGCGATATTAGATAAGTGCGCGAGTTACGTAAATATTACGAAGATTCACTTTCCTTCGACAATATTATCACTGGAATCGGCGAGGTGCCAAGAAGTGCATTCGATGCGAGTTTTCTTATGACGTACAGCGCGCTGAAATAAAATCGACCGAATAATTGCTCAAATGTCAAACTAATCAACTGAAGGCTGAAGTTGTAGTTTGTGGTCACCTTTGCGCGCGGTCTAATTTTCTTCTATACCCGTTTTGAGTGATGGCGAAGTCCCGGAATATGATATAATGTTCGTTGAAGACATAAAAGAACTCGCGACTTATTACAACGATATATTTGACCCAAATTCGTTCGCCCCTCCCATGACAGACGCGAAAAACAAGACCGAAATTTACAATTCGACCACTCGAGAACAGCTGACATGCGCAAATTCCGCTCTCTTCATTCTGTCAGGTGTATTGCGCCGTCTCTTTCTTCACCCGCGAAAAGTCGAACAACTTTTATTGTTTCAATTTGTAACGATTGCAATTGGTATTAATAATATTCTACCCACACAACGAACAGAAGTACCTTTGTCCAAAATGCAAATATAAAAATGTTGCAGATGATAACATTTAGATAACACCTTTAATTAATCTTTAATCAAGAATATTCAATTAAAAAAACACAGAGGTGAATTATTATGATCGCCTTACTTTACAACAACCATATTCATTTTTGAATTTTGGCATATTGTATTAGATATCTACGAATAATGTCTAATGAAAAAATATTATGAGTATCTACCTACATATTATTATAAAAATATATGATCAGATTTTGAGTATATAGAAATCTAAATAGTTTAAAATTGGATTTAAATACATTTCAAATCATCATATCATATATCATACCCCCTGTCCACACTCGACGGTGCATAGGGCACTGCATTGGTGCACTAAATGCAGCGTTTATAGTTCATTGGTCACATGAAAGTAAGGTGATCAGCTTTACACTGAAATTGTCAAATACAACTGACTGCCCCCTGCACGAGATGTATAAATTAAATCCCAACACCATTACCCCATACGGGTCATAACTGGTAGCTCTATCGTACCACCTCAATCCTAAGAAAATCTTCCTTTCCTGTAGGGTGGTTTCAGACTGGTATAAATTGCTAAGCGTAATTATTCCTTCCATTTTGGTTGACCAGTTCAAAATCCATTTGGATGCTTTAGAGGAAGAAGAAAGCAGACAAAAAGCAGTACACAAGATAAAGGAGAGAGGGTTTAAAGAAAAACCTCACTGTCCATGATCACTGTTTTGGGAAGACCAACAAAACCAGCGGAGAAAAAACTTTTTTTGAAGTTCAATGTGCACATTGAAATATAAATTCATAGTCTTTTTGATATTTGTAATACCACACACAAGTTGCAAATTGAACTTTTAAGAAATATATTGAGTTTTTCTACTGACATTCCTTAGTGGAACTGCATTTTAATAATAATAATAAAAATATGTATTTAGTTTTATTCCACTTATATTTATAAATTTTTACCAGTGACCAGGTTTCGTCATGACCGACATCGTCAGACTCGTGGGAGACAAAACAAATTTCTATGTTATATACAAGTGCAAGCAGGGGTTGTAAGTCATGGTTTTATATGATTATGGATATAAAAGAGTTTTTTATTTAGTTATTTTTTTATATCCATAATTATATAAAATCATGATTTACAACCCCTGATTGCATTTGTGTATAACATAGAAATTTGTTTATTCTCCCACCAGTCTGACGATGTCGGTCACGACGAAACCCGGTCACTGGTAAAAATTTCTAAATAAAAGTGGAATAAAACTATATATGTATTCCTATTATTATAATTATTAAGAAATAATCTTTTAGCTTCTCGTTTTGTTTGTCTTTCCAAAAACAGAGATCATAGACGACACAGTCATATATTAGATTTATCTCTGTAAACCTATACATTATTTATATTACAAACTATACAAAAATAATAGCAGATATTTCTAAATTGATTTGGCTGAATGACACAATCCATTTCACTCCTGCCTACCTCCACCATTCATTTTTTTATAGTCTTTTTAAAAATATATGATATGAATATATAATTTATACACAATTTGTAGATTGACTATATTCCCACGCTTGTCAAGTTCAACATATTTTTAGTATTATCTGTTTTTATCTGAGTTTTTTATGACTTCACTGATAATGGCTATAAATGTATAATGTATGTTGATATTGCGACAAAATAAACATACATATATGCAAGATATTCTTATCATAGTTAAGGTAGTTTAAAATAAATTATGTAACAGATAATAGCTATAATAAATTCACAAGTGCATACCCGAATTCCAGTCATTCAAGTCCCAAATAAAATAAATTATATCCCATTAAAATATTTTCTTCTTCTTTCTATCGATCTTGCGATCTGTTTGACACGATATTAGTCTTGATTCTGCGATGCAGACGTCCAACTTTTCCTCCACCTCTTTGGTGGTCGTCCTGGTGTCAGCGTTCTACTGGGATCTCGTGCAGTACGATCTTAGGAATCCTCGCTAGGTCCATCATCTCAACGTGGTCTCTCTCGAATCGTCTTATCTGCTTACTCCATCTCACAATATCCTCTATGTTGCATGTTGGGTAAATCTCTTTAATTTGGTAATGTATCCAAAATAAAACACATTTATTGAATTTTAATTCTATTTTATTTTTTCAAATATACAAGAGGGTATATTGTGATGCGTTTAATCTTGTTAGGACATTTTCCTAACAAGTTTGAAAATGTCCTAACAAGACAAAACGCGTCACAATGTATATTCTAAAAAATAAAGTAGAATCAAAATCCAATAAATATGTTTTATTCTGAATACATTACCAAATTTAATATGGAATTCTACCAAATGTCTGCATGCACAATAAATAAATCTCTTAATTTGACGGCCTATCTCTAAAGGTTCTACCTATGATAGGTCGCAACGTTTTCATTTTGGAAGTTTTAAGGATATACTTCGTTCGAACAGTATCTGCTCTTGCTTCGATTCTGTAATTCATTATGGGTCAGATGCATGTTTTATGTATTCTGACTTTGCTTTCCACAGCATGTGCTCGTTGTCCCAAACAGTGCCTTTTAGGCATTTGGAGATAATTGCTACTTTATTAGTCTCTCTTACTGTTCTCTGACTGTATTAAACAGATCGCTACATCTAGATGTCTCCACTCCTAGGTACTTAAACTTTACGACCTGTTCCATGGATTAATCGTCTACATTTAGTTTGGCTGTGTAGATATTGTTAGACATTTTATCTTGTCGACGGATATCATCATGTTTTATCTCTGAGACGTAAGATGGAACCTATATAACATTAGTTGTAGATCCGTCTTCAATTTTTGCCAGTATCGTTGCATCGTCAGCAAAGCATACCTTTTTTTAAAAATATAAATATTCCTAAAAAAATAAATGTTTTTGAACAAATTAACCAAAGGCGCTCCAATTTCAGGGAAAGATATTCCATTGCTCCACAACTCTGTATGTTAGGAAGTTCTTTTATTCCTAGTGTGTAACATGTTCTACTATTATACCTATTTGTGTATCCTTATTTATTTTTTTAAAAAGAGAAAAAAATAAGTGCAGGTTGATTTTTATTTCTGTACAATATATTGATTGATCTTCAGGATTTTTATCTGAATGAATGAAGAATCTTGAGTGTGCGGTGGTTTGATAAGTCCTAAGGGAAGGAATGAAGTAATAAGAGAACAGACACAGCAAACTCCAGTAACAACTGCCATCAGGTGGAGGCGATACAGTTGGCTTGAGGCTTAACCACACTTGTCTAATTTACGAGGCATCAGGTTCTCAATGTCCTGGACGTCTACTGCTGAATGTTCTTCGGCAGATCGTGTCAGAACTACGGGATGCGAACCCGGCTTGGGAGGATGCACAGAAGCTGGCAGAAATACTTTGAGGATCTTCATGGACACCATATGCTCCAACTAGGGAGCGGACATGGAATGAATCATCATTAGATGATATAAAAATAAACTTATTTAATTTTGAAAAATAAAGTTGCAAAAATGTAGTTAAATGAATATATATATTTAATATGTATTTATTTATACACTTATTTTATTTATTCTAAAAATGAACATAAATATTCAAACAGTAGTTAGATTCTTAAACTATTTCTTGTACATGTACTTGATCACCTAAAAATACTTTAGAATATGACGTTTAAAATTTTTACTATTGATATAAATAAAATTTTTACAACATGCATCTCCTCTGTATGCTTAACTCATTTTCTCAATTTTTTTTTTCTCAGTTTAAAACCTACTTATTTATTTGTCCGCCTCATGGTGTAATATTCAGCGCGCTTGTCTACCATGCAAGAGGTCTCTGGTCCTATTTTTGACATGGTCAACATGAAATATTTATTTAAAACGATGCTTTTACACTAGAATGTTTCATAGTCCCTGGACTGTGACACCTAAAGTGTAAGACTGATCATCTTACCTTCATGTAACAAAAATGATCAAGATACACTGCGATTGGTGTACCAATGCAGTGCCCTATTCACCATTTGCTATGGAAAAGGAATGATGATGATTTACTTATTATTTACAGCTTTTTTTAATCATAAAAAAGAAATCGGTACTGTGATCGCAAAAAGTTGCATCTGTCACCGACACTATTTTACAGGAGAGCAAAAAGAAAGTTTCAAAATCGGTTAGGCAGGGTATTGAAAAAAATAGTTCCATGATCTTATATCTTTATCCTTATATTATTATAGCTTTAGTTTAGCTATAGCTATTCAGTACGACTGAGTGCTAGGCTCCCAATAAAGATAAATTATTCACTTTCGAGCCTGCCCTCAGTTATACCGGGGCAAAATATAGCCATATAGAATATCTCAAATAATGTTAAATATAAATTTGTAATCATCATGTTGCGCGCGTCGCCGCTGCCGACGAAAAAGCCCATACGGGCGCCAGGTGCCCGTATTTACATCATCTGCGGCCGGCGGCATGTAGCGAGTGGTGGGGGTGAGCGACCCCCACCACTCCCAGGCAGGCGGAGCGGGTGGGACGGCTGACTCACGGGGCCCGACGCGCATCGCTTTATAAGGCGTGTAATTTGTATCATTAAATCAGTTGAGTTCCTAACTCTGAACAGTTCAGACGTGTTTCATTCAGTTCTCCGCCCTGTTCGCCCTCCTGCACTTCGCTCTTCACTCCGCTCTGCCAGCTGACTACCTTCGCCTCTCTACACCACTTGGACCGGGTGGAAAGTCCTTTTCAGGGCTATTGAGGTAGACTTGCGGACGGCGCAGCTGTGCCCCTACCTTCCGACTTTGTCTTTGACTCTTGTCTGGGAGGGCGGCTTCTTGTTTACGCCGTGACGAACCAGCGCACACACGTGGTAACGCGTACGTTACAATACCATTTGAGACATTTTTTTTAACAAACTTGAAAAATGACAAAAACAGCATCTAAAGCCATTTGCCATCCCAGTACCAAAATATTTGCGTTCTTACGATTAACCCAAATATTTTAATTTTGGGGCCATTTTCAACGAAATGTAAATAACTGACTATTAGGAAATGGGAATCAACTTGGGGTTTGAACCTCGGACTGCAACACTAGCCACGGGACCACAAACTGACAGTTTATTGCATAGGTATACATATTGTTGATGTGTTAGTGCCTGTCTGTGAATAAAGTTTTTTGTAAATATGAAAACTTATTGTTACACACATATAAAACAAATGTTATTAAAGATTTTAATGGACTATACTTCTTTACCGAATTGCCACAGATAAAGAATGCATAATAAATTAGTACTTACAAAATTAGGCCTAATGATGTAAAAGTTTCTAGTCGTATGATTCAGTAATTATGAAATACGGCTGTGAAAAGATACCTTTCATAATTACATTTCGTATTTTTTTTAGAGTCATAACAGGCCAAGAGATCGCATATTTTCAAACAATCATTCAAAACATTATCAAATCAAAAAGGAAGGGACCAACCAATCAACAGCTGAATTCTTAAATAAATATTCTAAATTTAATAATACAACACTTTAAATACAGATATTTTATTTGTCCAGATATAATTTAGCAAACAGAACGATAGAATAAAATAATTACAGATATCACTCGTTAATTGATGTTTACAGTAATTATTATAATAACATATGATTTATTTAATAGCTGTTTTGTAAATTATCAATTAAATTTATGACAGAACAGAGAGCCAAATTGGGGCAGTGTAACTCTTAATGTAGGTTAATTAGTTAGCCCGCCATATAAGGATAGTTATAGCCACATAGGTGAGTGAAGGTATGTTTTACCGCTTGTGGATTGGCAAACCGCAGTAAGTAATGAGGTCCACCCGATTTGTCATTGGTGCCTGAGCGTCTAGTTCCACCGAAGGCTTGCTGTCCTACAACAGCTCCAGTACTCTTGTCATTAACATAAAAATTCCCGGCTATCATTTTGAACATATGAAGAGCTTGTTGAATAAATGCCGGATCTTCAGCAAAAACAGCTCCCGTTAAAGCGTATGGAGCATCTTTTATTATAACTTCCATTACATTATCTATCTCGTACTCATTATATACAAATATCGTAAGCACAGGGCCAAATATCTCTTCCTTCATTACCTTGTTGTTGTGATCGTGGCAAAGGATTACAGTGGGCTCTACATAGTAGCCAATCGCATCATCGCAACAACCCCCGACAAGTATTTCCAGCTCATTGCAAGTTCTTGCATACTCCAGATAAGACGCGATCCTATTAAATGCGTTTTTATCAATCACAGAAGAAGTAAAAGAATTGAATAGCGTCGGGTGGCAAATTGTTAGTTTATCAACTGCGGCAATGAGCCCAGTTTTAACAATTTCAAACAAACAGAGTGGTAAATATAAGATGGAGCATGCAGAGCATTTTTGTCCGGAATATTCAAAAGCAGAACGAATGGTATTATTGATAACTGAAGCGCAGTTTGCAGATGGATGAACGAAGTGAAAATTTTTTCCTCCCAGTTCGCCGATCATTCTCGGATAATTGCGATACCTATCGATATTGGCTGCCACTTTGTTTAGTAAAAAATTGTACGTTTTAGTGGAGCCGGTAAAGTTGATTCCGGCAAGGTGCGGCGATTGAGTGATGGCGTCTCCGAATTCTGGCCCATCGGCCGGGACAAAGTTGATCACTCCGGGTGGCAGGCCGGCTTCACGAAATATCTCAAATATCACCCAACTTGAAAGCATCGCAGTACTGCAAGGCTTCCATATGACTGCGTTACCCATTAGAACCGGGGCAGTGGCTAGATTTCCACCGATGGCGGTGAAATTGAATGGTGTGATAGCCGCCCAGAATCCTTCGCAACCTCGGTACCTGTAATAATTTTTGGTGACACTTGGATCAGGAGACAGAGGCTGGTATTGCAGCAAGTCTATCAAAAATGCACAATTCATATTGAGAAAGTCGATAAACTCACAGGCAGCGTCAATCTCGGCTTGTATGACAGTTTTCCCTTGTCCTAAGATCGTCGCTGCGTTCAGTTTCTGCCTGTAAGGTCCAGCAGCGAGACTGGCTGCTCTCTCGAATATTCTGATCCTTTCTTCCCACCCTGTTTTGTCCCAAAACTTTTGCCTAAGAGTGGAGTTTCTAATCGCCCTGTTGATGGTATCTGTATCTGCGTTATAAAATCTAGCTATTTTGGTTTGGTGCTCAAATGGCGCGACTTGATATTCGGCAAATTCCATTTTGATTTCCTCATCCCCGATCACAATGGGAATATCGGCGATTGGACAAATCATTTTACTAAGAGCATATTCGAGTTCGCATCTTTCTTTGGAGTTGCTCAAATATCCCAAGATGGGTTCGTTGCGTAGTTCTTTTTTTGGTAAATTAATTTTAGGAACTACATCGCGCTCAGAATCACAATAAAATCTCAGACACAGTTTATTGAAAAACTTTGAATTCCAAACTTTGTACCCAGTTTGTAACTTAAATATTGATTTGGACATTACTGCCCATTTATGTATACACAATTTTTTTTATCCCAAAATAAATTATTTCATCAATCTTATGTCAAATCAGTTTATTTTAAATATGTAGATACTTAAAAACAGAATGTAACGTAATTTAATTATTTCAAGTTCTTACCTAAATACAAAAAAAAAATATTTAAGTAATAAACATGTAATTTATTATTCGAGAATGATGCGTTAAAAAAAATACTAGCTAGCTTTTAAAATATGCATGTAAGTTGTGGGCCTATAATTTTTTTTTCCGAATTTTGAAATGAAAGAGGCCTGACAAGTTCCCCTTTAGATTACGAGGAATGCAAAAAATATTTTTTAAATATTTCATACTACTTTTGGCCCTTAACCAGAGCTTGAAGTTTTCAAAAAAGTCAAATTTTCGCGCTAAACCGGCAGTCATTTCGTATTTAAGTAAGAAAATCAGTCCATTTAAATTTTATAATGCGCACTGAACCTTATTAAATAAGCATTTAAGGGCGTGAGTTGCACTTTGTTTTGTAATAAATGGGTAGAATTGTTTTAATGGGCCATTGTTTTCGTCAATATTAGCCAGGCGCTCAACGGAATCAGTTCCGCGGAGTGTAAAATTATTGCGTTTCGGTAGTTCTAAAACGCATTTGAATTTGTAATGTGATTAAGTTATATCTTGACTAACAAAAAAATAATTTTATCGATATTGATAATTAACAAAATGTTTTATTTTTTTTATTTTTTATTTTTGCACCACAACAGGCCAGGAGGCCCAGATACATCACAGAACACCCAGGCTTGAGAAAAATCACAAATAATTTTTGTGTTCTCACCGGGAATCGAACCCGGAACCTTCCGTCTGTGAGTCGAGCTTCTTGACCACTACACCACGGAGGCCGGCCGTTCAGACAGTTATAAATTTCAAACCTCGGTTGAGGGCCAAAAGTAGTATGGAATATTTTTTTTAATAATTTATGTTCAATGTGATCCAAAACGCAACTTTTTAGACCCCTTTAACTTTGATGTCTAAAAGAATAAGAAACTTCATACAACATCGGCCCATCCTAATGTTAGTACATTGGGGTCTATATTCACGATAAACAGAAGAAATTGAAGTGGTAGTCTTGCAATGCTGCCAATTTTGATTTCGATAAAAAATTTATGTATCGATAGATTATCACAAGTAATTATGCATAGGATGTTCACAGTGAAATGATTGTCCTTTGTATTTTGAGAATAACATCGACGCCAAAGTTTTGCTTGACATTATTTTTTCATCCTAGGATTTTTCTGTTTTAGGGGCTCGTCAGCAGGTAGGAAAGAAACGATATGGAAGGAAATTATGAATTTACACCACAACACACAGACCAATTGAGAAATAAATCTTTGATGGTTTTTTTCTTGCAGCTGGCGGGAATCAAACCCGCGTCGACAGTTTCAAAGTTGACCGTTTAACCAACTGAGCCACGACGCCTGTCATTTATGCCATATCTTCGTCATTGTTATTGTTTTCTTTTTTACCGATACAGCATAACTTTTGAATGGGAAATGCACGATTCACCTTCTGCACTGTTCTCAAGACGATAGTAGGTCAAGAACAACAGCGGGCGTTGGTTTCCGGGCGAGTCCCACATGAATAAACCGAGAATATGCATTAATTTAGGAACTTTGTCAAAATAAAGAGGTTCGAAGAAAAAAGCAACAGCCTTCATAAGCGTAAATGTGGAAGTGACAGGATCACATACTGTGAATGTGATTTATGATGAGTTGAACCCTGCTCACTTCTTTCTCAGCTACCGGGCCGCAGACCCTTTAAAAGACTGTCCACCAAATTGTATTTAGCTGTTTTAGGATGAGCAAAAAGTTGGTGCAGGACACGGCTGAACGGAGATGATTGGATTATTACAAAAGGAAACAATAACAAAACTGTTCACATTTTAATTAATTTATTAATTATATCACTTTATAAATAGTACATTACTTAGAAATACAGGGAGGCAGTACAATGTCTGTGGGGGTACCGAGTAAAGGTTACTAAATATTAGAGCGTTCACCTTTTGGCAAATGGCTTGCCAAATGCCCATAATTATAATTACAAAAGCGATTACAAAAATCCATTTACTTTATTACAATGTCAGTAATTATGATTAAACTTAAAATAATATTTACAAAGATGTAAAATGCACTTATTAATAATTAGCGGAATTAAAATTAAGAGGAGCACATTATTAGTGGACAGTTTTGATTGGATCATTTTCAAAAACCAAAGAATTGCAGAATTCAAAAAATAATCACGGTGATTCAAACATTATTAGAAAATAAAGCATGAGGCATTTTCATTTACGCATATTATTTTTTAAGTAACGAGATAATGCATCAATTTATAGTAAAATAGGATTCAGTATTTTGTACCCGTATGTGACGTAAAATTATATTTAATTTTTGTACCGTGTTATTTCAAAACCGTGTAAAAAGAGGTTCCGGAGTATGGTAATCAAATAGTTTTTCATATAAAGAAGACTCTATTTACATATTACGAATTTATTGATTGAATAAATATAAATTTACCAAACAAAAACAGGATATTTGCATAAAATTTCACAACAAACAAATATTTCATATAAATATTCTAACTCGATTTTTTTTATTGTTAAATTAGTATAAACGATTTTTCAAAATGTGCATTATTGAGTATCCACAAATTGTGTGAATATAAATATTTATTTGCATAGTTGCGATTCAGCAGGACCTCAATTTAAGTTTCCATTATGAGGCATTTTTATGCATGGTGTTTTAGGGCCGGGCTGCGAAACTTCTGAGGAATATTCCTCATGATAAATTATTTTAAAAATCCCAGTAAATTTTTTGAAAAACCCAGTTTTTTTTAAGAAAACAATTAATAACTATAATTTGAAAATCCTTTGTGTTTCGTTGGTCAAATAAGTTTTTAATTAAAAAATGCAATTTTCCAAAATGAATTGAATATTTTTAAAAGTACGTCATAAAAAATGTTCCTCTGAAGTTTTTCAGAATAGCCTTGAATAATATTTTACTGTAAATAGAGCTTTCTATATTTATTTTGGTAGATTTTCATCAAAACGATCCAGTTAACCATGTACCTCTTAAACATGCAAAATATCATAAAATTATAACACCATCATTTAACTATCAAACTGTATACGAAACGTTTGTATTTGATTGAAAAAAATTTTAACATCTGATAAAAAGAATTTATTTATTTAAGAATGAAAAAAAAAATTGCCATTTTAAACGACTTATTGATACAGTCACAACCAGCAATATAAATTTTCGTCACAGTCGAATCATGAAAACATTAAAAATATATATTTACATTATTATTTTTTTACGTGAATATTTAAATTTAGTATTCATTTTCAGTTAGCGTAAATAACTGTATTAGAAAATGGAAATCGAGATGCGGTAGACTGGAGAGCGAACATAGGATCCCTGATCTGGAGTTCGCAACTCAAATTTTTCTGGTACTAATAATAATTGATATGATAAATTTGAATATTAACAACATGGATTTGTTTTGTTTGCGTAATGAGTTTGATGATTGGAACGATGAAGATACAAATTCATAAATTACGAGTAAAAGTGTGTGTGTATAGATGGAAAAACATTATAGAACTACACGCAAAGGTAATTTCCATTTTTAAAGGTACATAAAATAATCACAGTGTGATTAGCACGGTTTTTTTTTTGCTGAAGACTTTTGCAATGGAATGTGTAAACTTCACACTTTTAAAGATGTTAAGTTCACACTTTCAAAGGTGCAAAGTGCACACTTTTAAAGATGCAAAGTTCACACTTTTAAAGGTGTAAAGTTCACATTTTTAAAGGTGTAACGTTCACACTTTTCAAAGGAGTAAAGTTATCAATTTTAAAGATATGTAGTTTACACATAAAAAAGATGTAAAGTTCACACTTTTATAAAAGCAAAATTAATAATTTGAAAGGTGTAAAGTTTACACATTAGGAGGTGTAAAGTTTACACATTCAAAGGTTTAAAGTTCACACACATAAAAGTGTAAATTTCACACTTTTCAGGGTTTACATGTTTTTCCATGGATATTTTTTTCGGAAGCAATATCAATAGAATGTAAGATATACACATATTTATAATAGTATATTTACGTATCTCTAATCTAATTTTTTGACTATTGAAAAAGGCATCAAAATTTTGGTTCAAACCAATTAAATTAATAATAAACCTCTAATACATACAATATTCTACATTATCATCAGGAGTTATGTAATAATTAACTGGTTAATGATAGTTAAAACAAAAATTTGCATTCAAATTGTGACAACAGAAAAAAACAGAATAAAATCAAAAATATTTTTTTATTCAGTTTGCACTTAATTTAAGTATTTTAATTGATATTTTACGATGCGATATCACAAATATAATAGGTATTTAAATTTAATAAAACAAACTCGCATCATAATAATAATTCGAGAAGACATTTATGAAGAATACAGTTCTGTGTGTGAAACAGAATCTACATTTGGAATAACCAGACGTATGTCAAAATTTTTATAGACAAGGCTAGATTTTACTCTTCAGGGAGTAATCAAGATTGAAATTTATTGCAACAGAGAAGGAAAACATTTTTGAAGAGTGTTGTAAATAATTCACTGTTGTAAAATAGGAAACCGATTGTGGTAGAGCGGTGTTCGAACCACTGACCTCTGATCCATGAGTCTAGCCACAGGACCACAACTCGGTTCATTATTGTAAAAGCTTAGACTTCTAAATGTTTTTTCTCTCCATAAATTTCAAGATTTTATCTTATTTATCTAGAATGAATTTGAATTTCCACTCTTTGAATGCATATCAAAATGACTACTATGATAATTATTGCTAAATTATATATGAAAACCATCTCTATGATACTGCAAATGTGTAAATGAAAATGGCAGTATTTTCTTCCAAATGGAATATTTATAGGAATACTGAATGCAATTTTACACAATAAAACTGTGTAACTTGGAATTATATAATAAATGCATTAATTAAAGAAATCAAGGAGAGGAATGACTCATTTTAATATTAAAATGGACAAAAATCACGACAGTAGCATATTGAAGAAAATACACGAGAGACCTATCATACTAAAAACAAAAAAAATATTTTTACTAAATTTTATGTAAATTAACAAAATATGCGTGAAAAACTAATTGTATATGGAAGGCACAAATCAAAACATCCTTATTTTTTGGAATGTCACTTCTGATTACACCGCAGTTGATGGTTTGAAGTAAATCTTATTTATTATGAATTTTTAAAGCGTCGTCAAACATTTTACTAAATGGTATCAAATATTTGTATATAACCACAATCCGTCTTTTCGGTTACACAATTGATTTAATAAATAATACTCTTTTGAATGGAAAACTAAAAATAAAACATTCAAACAATTTTTATATCCCGTTAACAGTAATTATAATAATACTTAAAATGATAATAAATGGATAAGAATTCTATATGGAAATACTATATCCACGAATGAATCTAAATTTTTACCAAATAATATCAAACCCGCTTTTTTAAAAAATAACAATATCGATAAATTATTGTTTAATAAAAAAGACAAAAATACATTATTAAATAATTAAGGTGATTACCAAATAAAATGCAATTCTTTTCGTTCAGTTTATGTTGGAAGAACATCAAGAAATTTTGATATTCGTGTTAAAGAACACATGCGGTGTCTTCACAATAACAATTTCTCCGAATTCACAAATCAATTTTAGTTGGTGTCTCGATGAAACCGGTAGACAGAAAAGTCGGTAACTGGTTATAATACAAATATTCAATAACATTCAATCTTATTTGTATTTTATAGGGACACGATATCTCCTCCTACCCTATAATTACTTCAGTTTCACGTAGGCTTTAGCCGTCATTCACTACCAATGTCTTTTGGACTGATTTCCTAAATGAGAGATACAATTTTGACGGATATAGCCAGCTTAACTGTGAACGTGTTAATTTGAGTTAGTTATGCAACACAGTTTTTATTTTTTTAAATTATTGAGGTTAAGATTTGAAGAAAATGCAGGTTTATGATTTTAAATGATAGGTCTTGTTTAAGCTATTCTAAGAACGATAGAATTACTATAATATTTACATGTCTTAGCCCTTAAATGCGAGGAATAGGCTTTCATTGTATTCCAAATAAATAACGCATCTATACGCAGTGAGCAAAACTTAAGGATTAAAAAATTTAAAGCCATTGTTTAAACTAAGTTATCGTAATACAGGTGAACTTAGGTGAATATAAAGATGTATAATGATGACTTGAATGTATTTAAAACTAATTCTTATCTAAATTAAAAAATAAAGAAAGATTAACATACATAATTGGATCGAGAGCAAAAACGCATAGCCAACACAGTCCTACATTGTCCAATGATACATTTAAGGCAACAATAGATAAAATTATTCACATGAGAATAATTTGATATTTTATTACATACGGCTGACCGAGAAAGTCAAAGTTGTTTTTCTCAGTTTGCCGTGGCACACAGCAGTGTAATTAAAGCATTTTTTGCCAAGCAGCATCACGTCTGTACAAGATGAAAGTCTGCTAGAGAATAAAAGCACAGAAGGCGGGTTGGAACCCACGGGTTGAAATGCCATTTCCTGAGCGCTAGTAACGTGTCTATTTAATTATACGTCTAATATTGCATAATCGTATTTTAACATGTAAAAAATAAACAACTTAGTTTGTCTTAAACTCACATTTCAAGAGGTTGCTTTAACCGTATGACGCATTGCTCATTAGGCATTTTACCATCAATTTAAAAACCAATACTGAATGTGTTTTAAGTGCCATTTTACATCAAAATAATATTCAAGCCGATAGACATCAATATATTACGCAATTATATTTTTTGCACCAGGCAATAAAAGTATAGCTAAAATTGACATATAAATTATTTTGGTGTTCAATACATCATTTTAAGTCATTTTTGTGGAAAAAATCCAACCGTAGCTATGAAATTTACTAAATTTATAAATATGAGGTAAAAAATCTGAAAAAACAAGAATGTTTACATTTTCAGTCTTTCAAAGGGTCTTTCAGGAATTTCAAAGGTTTTTTTGAGTCCATTTTACATTATTCAAATTTAAAATGAAAATGCTTACAGTGTAAAAATGTAAGTTTGAAAAAATACAACTTCTAGTGATTTAAGTAAAAAATCAGATGGTTCCTGAATAGGACGACGAAAATTATGGTTTAGTGCGATCGCTTAACTCAGCTGATGGCTTTCTAAATGCTGAGACATCCAAATTTTCAACACCTCATTATCGTCTCTGTTTAAAAATATCTAAATGAGAAAAAAAAATTGAAATCGGCACACCGGAACCTCTTCTCACACGGGGCAAACATTCCATGAACCGTGTAAAAAAGATAAATAGGATACTTAAAAAAAGAAAATGTTGGATAGGTATCCTGATATAAAAATCATTTCTAGATTTAAAAAAAAGGAAATTGAGAATTTTTGTATTTAGTGTACCTTAATTTTATTTAAAAAATCGCAATAAAGATAACACATCCCTTGCGAATACCTCTCTGCGCCTAGTAAGTGAAAGAGTAATGCGGAGAATTCCAAAAACGAAAAGTTAAATTATATTACTATTACGCATTGCAAACAATTTTTTTAAATTTTTTACCGTGTTATTTCAAAACCACGTAAAAAGAGGTTTCAGTGTATAGTCCTCCTTAAAACTGGTTATCCCAGTGAGAAGGATTCCCAAATCAATTTTGTATACATTTTTATACATAAAGGAAATTAAAAAAAAAATAAAGTCATTTTTTCATCTCTTGAAAAGACTAAATGGCATAACTAATTTCTGCTGACAATATTTAACATAAGCTGGTTTAAGTGATCATATTAATTTGAAGAATACGATGAAATCATGTTTTAAAACCTAAGCGTAGATATTAACTTTCAGCATTCCGGATGCGTTTTTGCGTATCTATATCCAAGCGTTGTCGGATTTTTCATTACGTTTTAATAGTCTAGCGAATTACAAGTAAGTTTGACTGGTCGGCGGCGGCTCAGTCTCAGAACAGGAGGTCCCCGTCGCCCTTGTGCGTTTCGTGGCTCCAGTTGTGAGACTCTACAACCTCGCATGGCACAGGGTGGTCATCCGTCGGGCGGGGAGCATCCGGAGAGCCGGGGTCGCTGGACGCGTCCTCCAAACTGCTCGCCGCATCTGGAATGCGAAAAAGTATTAAAATAAAGAAATGACAAAAACTTAAGACGTATTTCAATTTGTCTCGTCCGATTTCTTGGAGAAACCGAATGTTGCATGGGTTGAATCCATTTTGATCGTCTAGTTTGTCGATGAGAATTTATCGTAATGGGCTAACGTTTGCCTATTTGAGACTCTGCTGTTGTTCCGAGGTAAAAAATAATTTGAAAAAAAATGTACGAATAAGACGAAGTAAACTGTACCTCCGTTTGAAGAGGTGATGCTGGCATTCCCGTTCTTCGCACCATCGGTTCCAGGGTGTGACTGCGTCCGGGTTACTCCGAGTTGGAAGCTGTCGGCCTGAAGGGACACCTTTGACGGTGTGTACGTGGACAGGAAGCCGCCCGCAGCTGCAGGAATAAGGGAGGTAAGCTCTAGCGATACGGGGACGGACAAAGAAAAAAAAAACTAGCTAAAATAGCATAATAGGGAGATGGGAAACAAATGTAACTATATTTAACAGAGATAGAGACTTTTCCAGAAGGCGATATGTAAGTCTAGGCATTTATTTTATATTATATTATTTGAAAACATACATTCATTCGTATTATGAAATGAAACATAGATATTTAGCTTTTAAAAGACCGTGCTGAAAATTCCCCCTGCAAATGGTGCTGTATTGTGTTACATTACGCAAAAGATGAGATATTTTGAAATACAGGTATTTCAAAACAAAAATTAAACATACTTATATAAAATTATATGCTGTTTAATAATCTATTTTCCATCATTTATAAAAGTAATCATATAATTTAAGCCTGTTATAGCAAAATACGACTTCATTATTATTAAAAAAATAAGAGAAATATCAAGTCTTGTATTGTATATAGATTTATGTGAAAAGAGACAAATAAAAAAAATTAAAAACAAGATTATGTTTCACATCAATATTTAAATGAATATTTTCAACTAGGGATACCTTGAGTGATTCTTCAATCAGGTAACAAATTTAACTTCAATAAAATTTTAAACTTATAATATTAGAAATCAAACAGTGATTTGAGTCTACTGAACACTTTATTTTGTTTTTACAAATATAAAAATATAAAAACAAAAATTTCGTGGCAATTTTTTCGCCTTGTTAGGGCATTTTCAAATGAATGTGAAGATTATTATGCTTATATGACGCGTAATTAATAGATGAATCATGTTACAATTGCATTTATATATTTTGATAAGAAATTCTTAAAAATAGAAATATTGTATAATAATATGTTTATATAAATTTCCTCATAATATTTCAATCATGTTTTAAAATTAAAATGAACAGCCACCTATTATAATATTATTGATTTATTTTTTTTTCGACAGCAATTATCTTAAGTTACAAAACTATAAAGCTTCATTATTATCTCACAATACATACTTGTATGTCAATAAATACTTACTTTGTTATATTTTCCCCGAAATTCAAAAATAAATACCTAAATTCCCCATTACATATTAAACACTTAGCCTCGCCCTTAACCATTGGTTTTTCCCTCAAATATGATTAATGTACATGCTATAGTTGATAAGATTATTTTTATTTTCTACTTAAGTACCTTGAATTATATAACTATATAAGGACATTCAATCCATCTAATCTTCACATTCGTTTGAAAATGCCCTTACAAGGCGAAACAATTGTCACGAAATTTTTGTTTTTATATTTTTATATTCGTAAAAATAAAATAAAGTGTTCAGTAGACTCAAATCAGTGTTTGATTTCTAATATTGTAAGTTTAAATATGGAGTTCTACAAAATAAACACCAAATCAATCAATAAATCAATTCAATAAAATTGTATAATTTTTTCAGTAATTAATTTCATATGCTGTAAGGACCCAGTGCTCTGATTTCAAATAATTTTTCTTAAGCTTTGAGCCCATTCGGACCCCTCACGCTTTAGCGTTGTAGCCTAGCCGGTGATGATTGGTTTTGTGAATGGAAAATCAGGGTCGCGGGTTTGGGAAGACAAATTCGCATAAAAACTCTTTAATTTTTTTTTTTTTTAAATAACCGATTCACTATATGCAGCTTGTCGAATAGCCGTAAACATTGAAGAAATCCAGTTATTATCTTTGGTATTGCTTTCTAAATAATGCTTTATCTTCTCCTTCCAAATCGGTCCCTCAATGCTGAGGATCGTGATCACCATGGGCACTTCTGATTAGTTTGTTCCACTCCGGTCTGTCCTCAGCCCGACGAACTGACTCATAAAATTTTAGCCACCTTTATTTGGTCAGTACATCTATATGGGATTCTACCCCGGCTTCTCCTACCTTCAACTCGGCCAGGCATTATTGCCTTTTCTAGATTGTCTGGCTCACGTCTAGCAATATGTCCAAAGAAAGACAGTATCCTTCTCAAACACACCACTGACAGACGAGTTGTAATATGGAGCTCTTCCATTATCGATGCATTCGTCCTTCTGGTTGTCCAAGGCACACGCAGCAGCCTTCTCCAACACCACATCTCGATGCATCGATCTTCTTCCTCTCGTAGGCACGCATTTTCCACGTTTCAGCCCCATATAGGACAACGGAGAATACCAGGGCATAATGCTTTATAGCTTATCTTTATTTCCACAGTAAATATAATGTACAAGATGAGTCCAATAAATACACGAATTGATCTAATATGGCGGCTACGACACGGTGTATAGCCCCGGCCCACTAGTTCACGTGTTGCCTGACAAGCCAATGAGCGGTCAGTACTCGTATGACTGTGAAGCTGTACACACTGTGCTTCTAGCGTTTGTTTCTCTTGTGTGTGTTTTAGCTGTCCGTCGAAATGGAAATTGATGAAATCACTGAGCAACGACTCAATATCAAGTTTTTGGTAAAGCTTGGGAAAAGTTCGCAAGAAATTACGGATATGTTGAGTGCTGTTTATGGCGATAGTGCTCTGAAGAAATCATCAGTTTTTGAGAGGATAAAGCGTTGGCCAAGAAGACGCCAAGGATGATGCGAGATCTGGACGACCTTCAACCTCTTGTGTTGATGAAATCATTGATCGAGTGAGGTCCATCGTCTTTACTGGTCGTCAAAAAAATGCGGATGATTGCTGATGAACTAAACTTAGGTAAATCAACAGTGCACACAATTCTAACTAAACATTTGCGTTAAAAAAATCTCTGTGTCAAAATCGTGCCCAAGTTACTGACGCCGGATCATTCAGCATTTGTTGTCTGTGTGAAATGCAAAATGGTGATGAGGGGACATCACTGGGAGGATGTGGAAACAATAAAACAAGAAACGACGAGGAAACTAAAAAACCTAACTGCCAAGGACTTTCAAGGGTGCTTTGAACACTGGAAAAGAAGATGGGACAAGTGCCTAGCGACGAATGGAGAGTATTTTGAAGGAGACAAAATTAATGTAGATGAAATATTGAAAAATAAAGTTTTTATGACCCTAGTTCGCGTATTTATTGGACACACCTCGTATGTACAGTATATTTATTTATTTATATATTTTTTATTGAATAACATGATATAATAATCACGAGGATTAATATTGCGAAACTATGAATCTACTGATCTAGAATTAAAAAATAAAGTAAATTAGTTTGGATTATTTGACTATCTATAGACTATATCTATAGATAAAGCTAAGTTCAGAGAAAAATAAATGACACACTATTAATCTGGTATGCTAGATAAGAAATTTTAAAATACTATTATTACATAGATTATGATTTATGACTTAGAAATGATACAACTATAGATAGTACTAATTATTACAGAATGGATCATAAATTTTATCAAAAAATGTAATTCAACAAAAATTTGGAGATAACTTTTACAGCCATTCTAAGAATGAAGAAATTTGCCATTTGTTTTCTGTGCCCAGGTGGATGATTAACTCATTAACCCATTCGTGATCAGTTGCAAGTCATTTCTCATAGAGTACCCATGTAATTGTGTTAGCTCTTAATGAAAATTTTGCTCTTTTGACATTTCAAATGGTATTTTCAAAAGGTTTTTCATATTCATAGTTCATGTTATTTATTTACAGTTCACAAACAGTAAAAAATATATAAAATAATAACACTAAACATCTATAGTGTTACTTACAGGGTGTTCTTTAAACCCTGTCACATCCGAAACCACGATGATCAGTATGAGCAAGAAGATATATTGGCACATGAAAATAATTTTTTAGAACAAATAAAATTTACATAAATAAAATATCAAATAAAACAACTGGTTGCCTACTTCTGCAGGGGAGAAACGAGAAGGGGGGAGGGGGGAGTCTGATACACTGTCAAGCGCGCGGTCACGCCCCCCTCGCTTCTCCCCTGCAGAAGCCAGCAACCATTGGTTTTTTGAAATATTTTATTTCTAAAAATTTTCTTCATTCTAAATATTTTTTTAAATATGCTATGTCTTCTTGCCCATACTGATCATCGTGGTTTCGGATGTGACAGGATTTAAAGAACACCCTGTATAGAGCAGAGTTGCGACTTCAGTGTATAAAAATGTTTTTCTTTACGAAATGTAAAAACAGAGGAGGTTAGTAAACCATAAAACTAACTGTAATTAATTTGTTTGACTTTTTTTCAAAAAGTCTTACATTTTATAAAGTTCATGAAATTAACTAACTATTTATGTAAAAATATTGTTTTTG
Organism: Micrasema longulum; assembly: GCF_059751315.1. Lineage (NCBI taxonomy): Eukaryota > Metazoa > Arthropoda > Insecta > Trichoptera > Brachycentridae > Micrasema > Micrasema longulum. The sequence goes on from NW_028280469.1 coordinate 28,412, forward strand.
TGAGAACATTTTTTTCCGGAGGCTCCCAGGGAAAGGGGAAACAATTTTTGTTAGTTTTGAAAAAAAAAATAAGTAATTTTGATTTTAGTTACTCCGTAGACGTCGCTTAGTACGCAACTGCCAATTTAAATTCAATTTTGCCGTGTTGTGTCGTTTGTAAGCGTTAGTACAGCTGGGATTAAAGGGGAAAAGGGTGGGATCACATGTCATGTCTATAGGTAGCGAATTCATAAATAATATTATTTAAGAATTCGATTATTTTATTACCGTCTGTCAGATTGTTCAATAAAACAAGGTGGACATTTTGTTAGTATTGCCAGGGATGTCGAATATTTTATCCGGCTTTCTATTAATAAGCCTTGGTATAATATTAAACGGTACTAATTTATTTAATTACTTAACGATTATTTAATGTTTTTTTTTATGTTTGCCTAGTAAAAGTACCTGTTTTTCCAGTCCAGTAAAACATATTTTGTGGTAAAACATAATACAAAATTATATTTTATTTGTGTTATGATAATATATTATTATATTATTCGCGGTCTGGCAACATTAGTGGCGACCCACTACACGCATGCGCGCAGGCGGGATTTCAGACAGGAGGGGGCAGACTGGCAGACTTTTGAACACAGTACGATGTACGCGAACTTGATTCTACGCGCCTTCTGGTGTACTATAATTCTAACTTGAATTCAGTGGAAATGCTAGCTTGAGGTTCAGCGGACAGTGGGTTAAGCCATGGACTCCGAATCAAGCGGGTATTGAGCACAAGATATTGATAGAGTGATAAATATATTATTTCGCTTCTTCTGGAATACTGAAATAAAAAATAAATAAATATTCAAATGATATATGCATATCTTACAACGCAACGTTCATTGTATTTACTAAGCAGTCAATTGAAGTCATTGAGGTGTATACCTAGAGTAAACATGAGCGTTCGAAATATGTTCCCTCAACCTGCGGCCAATTGGCATATGTTTGATAGAACGGACTTCAGTCTGTTGCGAGTAGTCCCTGGATACTTTTAAACTTTTGTCTCCTAGCAATTACTAAAATGCCTATATGTACGTTAAGATACTGCAGAAATCGATCTGGAAAAGCGATAGTATAAGCTTTCACCGGTAAGTAATGTTTTTATCTTAATCAATACTTCTTTATAATAGCTATTTTAATGTTAAAAAACGTCTTATGTTATAAGAACTTATATCTCCTGTGTCTGTTCTGCTCAGTTAGTCAGGCGTACAGTGAAATGATAAACAAAGGTGACGCATATGCGGAAGGGAGCGACATACTGAATAGAACTTACAGTAGACCGATGTAAACAGTCCGTGCTTTTTACTGTACTACTTGTTTTGCTTGTCAAAGTCGACGGGATATGACGTGACGATACCTGCTTCCTCCGCTGGTTATTCCTTTCCTTTGGGGACGATTTTTAAGCTCAGATTTCTAATACTGTGGTGATGGTGGCTTTCTTTGAATGGAAGAGGTTTTACGAATAACCAGAAATCACCGTTTCAGGGTAGGCGTAGGCAGAGAGGATAGAACGCCATATCTATCTGACTTTGCATACAAACCTCGCTTCCTCTAAATGCATACAACTTCTCATGCACACACGCACACTTATAATTCCATTTTTTTCCATCTTCTTATTTTGCATTTGTTGGATTTGGTCATGCCATATCTTCCTCATTTTCTGCATCCATCAACACATTACCACATTTAGGAATAACTTTGAATAGAGAGATAATGTAATACTATTTAAACGTTATTGGTGGTACCACATTTGACAAGTGGAATTTCAACAACATAAGAATGATTTTAAAAAGTTAACAATAAAAATAATTTAAAAAAAACACAATAATAATACATCGAACAAAGAACTAGTGAGTATGGCAATTAAGTGAACATGTAACAGCACAAAAAGTAAACGATAAAAAACTAAATAAAGATAGCATTCCTTAACTTAAAATTAAGGTTAACAAGATGATAGACGCTACTCAAACTCGAAGGGTCCCTGTTTTATTAAGGGATGCAGTTTACAGGATCTATTGTCCTTTTCTTAGTAAATAACTGTAAAAACATTTGGTTCACATTTGGCTGTTCCCTGGGAGATGATAGTAGAAACGCATCAGTGTGCGTAGTGTAGAGTGATGGTACCAAGGAATCTATCCGCATCTTGTCAATTTTGTTTGTTATTATTAGACGCATGTTTCCCGCTTAAAATTTCTGATTATTATTATTTTACTTTGATTAAGATGTCAGATAAACTTGTTCTATGCGATCTATTGCATATAATTAAGCTCTAGCTTAAGGGCTTCTCTGGAGAATTATTGCTCTGGGGTGGTACCGCATTCAAGAAAATCTTGAATGGAGACATTGGAGTATTATTAAAATGTTACCGATTGCCACATTTTTAGGAACAACTTTTTAATTTACAGATCTTTCCTCTTTGGTAGCATTTAAGAATATCAAAAGTACAATGTTCGAAGGATGTGATAATTACCGAGGGGCGATGTCGGAGTTGTAGATCCTTGGCTGGACAGCAGCTCTTCGCCGAGTGATGCCTCCGATGGGTATTCAAAGGTTCTGGTCAGCGACTCGTCAAACTGGATCTTCAGGTGCTGAAAGGAAACAAGACAAATGTTACATACCTACATATATTATTTTGCACAACAGAAGGATATTTAATTACAGCAAAAAAAAACCATTTAGGGATGAAAAAAAATATGAGGAATAAAATAAATAAATAAATAACGTGATATCATGATTTTTTGAAACTATTTATATTTTATAGTCCTTAAAATATAGCTTAATTAAAATGACAGCTGCCAAACTAATGTGACTATAGTGGTGGGAAAGTACTGATCACTGACCATTTACCGATCGAATCGAGTTTTTTCATGCAAACATGAAACTGTTTCCGAAAATTGATATAAAAACGCAAAAACAAGCCTATAATAGTGTGTTTAAGACAATTATTCATTGAAAAAAAGACATTGATACTTTTTTTTATGAACAACAACGAATGAATTCTTTTTTTATTCGATCGATTTAAATTGATCAATTTGTCCCATCTCTAACATTTTTTCAAAAGGATGTAACCTTATAAGAACAAGTAAAACTGACCAACACACATAGTCACTTTTATTAGTAAATTTAAGATCCAAAGAATTGACCAAGTAACAGTTAGTCAATTTTACTTGTAGTTAGATGTCACCGGTGAAGAGTTAGTTAGAGTTAGTAGTCAGTAGTTAGTACGTTAGAATACGTTTTGTATTTGACAGATACGGTTTTTTTATAAAAATTTCATCAATAAAATTTATTATTTAGATTATTACGTAACACTTCTTAATTATTTGTTCTTTTTAATTTATTTTGTATTTCTCTGTTTATTTAACCTTCAAAATAAAAAAAAATGGATTATTGAAATAAAAAATCCCAAAAACTAAATTTATAGCTATAAAATAAAATACTACCTCCCTCAATGAACGAAACAAAAATGATAATCTGGTAAAATTGACTAAGTTTTTTAATTTATTTTTTTTATATAAAAGTGATAATGTTTTTGAAATAATTTTATACCTTACATTAAAGTTGAAAGTACTGTGCATATAATGTAAAATTACCAACCACCTACTTGAAAAATCTGATCTTTGAGAAGCAATTGAACTCTAGAAAAATACTAAAATGGCTCCCCTGATCATTATTGATTTTGTCACTTGGTCAATTTCTCTTGTATGCCCACGATATTTATGTTTAATTTACTAAATGGCTTAATTGATCTACCATCGTTAATGGAACAAGTGGCATTCAATGCTCCGATCCGCCGGTTGCGAAATAATAATGGTCTGTTCCTTGATCAGCACAGCACAAACTATGGCTTGCATGCACTAATGTCCCGATTCTGTCGCATTCTAAACTCGAGACAATGTGTAAGTCTTTCTAGATAGTCTGTCCAAGATTTAAGTCTGTAAATAAATAAAAAAACCTTTCACTCTTTTCGATGACGTCATTATTTGCAAGTACGTAATTATTTGTACTGAGATGAGTCAGACAGGACATACGATGCAAGAAGGGTTGTTTTTCCTTGACACTATGGGGAATATCAATACGCGCTGTCCAGCGAAGAATAATCAACTACCAATCAGACATCAAACGACGCGATTTTCGCCCCTTTGCCAATACGTCGCACGTGTCATTTTCCTTTGTCTCATTTTTTAATCACTTATGCAGTGTCACGGACCCTCTGTTAAGAGCGCCAGGTTGACTTGTCGTAAGCGACGCGGATTGTTTGGGGGATTTTGACATCCGTGATTAGTGCGCAGAGGGGCGATTGATAAATTTCACGCGAGAGTGGTTTGTGTTATTTTTCTCGAATCGGATGTGTGTCCTTGAAAACGCAGACGGAAGGGAGATAGTTAAGGCAATTTATTCCGTAAGAACGTGTTTCAAGAGACCAATTTGTGATTAATGAAATGAAACGTATTGTTGAAAACAAATTTAATCAATAGAAAAAAAAACCCTATTCTTAAATTAAAAATATATACTCGTATGTTAAAGCTGGGTTCAACTGAGGACAATACAATAACATTGTATTGTACCAGCTCCGTAAACAGCCTCGACAAAGTCTCGATAAGACAATGAGACAATAAATTAAATTTGATCGGGGCCCAGGGCCCGCATTTCAATGGGAAGTTAACAGAGTTATCTCCAATTGTCTTTTACAGACTTTACTTTATGTAAAATAGATTTTTCTGTTTGAAAAATGTGATACCTTTTAATGGAAAATATATTTTTAGAAATGTTCAATTAAAGGTTTCCAACGAAGATCTTAAAAATTTCATACAAATATACACATTTTCGTAAGTTTTTGCAATACAGATAATTTCACATAAATAGGGATGTATTGTATACGGCAAGAAAATAAAAATATTTATAGTATTTTTAGCTGTGGGTAATTCTGTTTTGAAATTTTGTAATTTTCTCTCTGTTCTCTATGCGCATTCATACATGTAAAATAGTATATAGTCAAGTGTCCTCAGCACGTATTACCCCAATGAGGAATAAGGACACACGATTTTTAATGTTTTATATATATTATAGGGCTTAACGTCCAGAGATCTCGGGGTGTTGTTTGATGCTCAGTTATCTTTTAATCTTTAAATAGTTAATCTATGTTATGACTGCCTTAAAATGCTTGACTTTGTTCCAAGAAATGCTAAGATCTTTTCTAACACTCGGGTTATGGGGACATTGTATAATTCCTTGGTAAGACGTCGTTTGGAGTTTAGTTCCATTATTTGGTCGCCACATGAGGCTCGATACTCTTTGATGTTGGAGAGAGTGCTGAAGAAATTTCTGCGCTATCTGTACCTAAAGGAGTGTGGATATTATTCTTGGCTCTTCCCAAGCGACTTTTTACTGGGGATGCTAGGCTATCAGTCATTATGAAGGAGGAGGGACGTTCATTCGGGTGTTCACTTTTTCCAGGTGACCGGTGGTCGCATACATAACTCAGAAATTCTGATGGATGTAGGTCTGTTCGTACCTGATAACTATCTTCGGCAAAGACAGCATCGATTGTTTTACCCACCACGATGCAGAACCAACCTGCCAACGGTTATGCCGGTTGGTAGAGCAATCTTGCTACTTAATCGCATCGCCTCGGATGTCGACATATTTCACGACAGTGGGTCTCCGCTCAGGAAAGCACTTTCTAACTTATGATTTTTCTTTTTACACATTGTAATATTGTATTGCAATTCAGTAAGATGCTTGTTGTATGCTGATGATGCAGTTCTGTCAGCAAGCAGCGAGGATGATTTGCAGCAAATAGTCTCTAGAATGTACGATGTATGCCCGGAGAGCGAATTGGCGATGAACGAAAGTAAGCCAAAAGTGATGGTATTTGAAAGGGATAGTGAGGTTACTGACTGCATAATAAATGTAAACAACGAATGTCTCGAACAAGTAGAAGAATTTGTGTATCTGGGAAGCATGTTTTCAAGAGATGGAAGAGTAGAAAAAGATGTTGAAATAAGAGTGAATGCGGGCAACAAAATAAACGGAGCGCTAATACCCTTATGCAGAGACAAAACTTAAGGTGAGGAAAGTACATTCACAGTCAGTCTTCACCTTCAAGTTATTCTCCGCATTTGATATTAGAATGTACTTTCCTCGCCTTAAGTTTTGTCTCTGCATACGGGTAAAAGCACAGTAATTTATATTAAAAATATGTCGATCGAAGTGGCATTGAGGGGAGACCCTTAAGCCCACCATCCACCCGCAGCTGTTATACAGTCCTGAGGTACTCTCTGTCAGCTGCGCATAGAGGAAAGTTATTATAAATATTTCTAAGGAATACAAACTCTATGCAGATTAAGGAGGGGGGAGGAGGACGTATGGACAGAGGCCAACACGTCGTCCCCACCCCTCAGGATCCCCTCAATGCCTCTGACTTTTTTTATTCAAAAAAATATGTTAACAAACAATTTACATAAATAAACGTATCCAAATATACAAAAACATTTTCTTAAAACTATAGTAACACAACAAACATAACTTACACAAAACATAAGTAAAAACACATGTAAAAACACGGATATTTACAATAAGAGAACGACAACGGATAAAGAAGGAAGCTAAACTGGCAGTGCAAAACGGAGTTTTAGACCCAACACTTATATCTGGAAGTGAAACATGGAACTGGCAGAGAAAGGATGAAAGCCGAGTGAACGCGGTTGAAATACGATCTTTTGGACGAATGTGTGGGAAATCAATGTATGACAGGGTTACGAATGATGAAATCAGGCGAGAGTGTAAATCTGAGACAAGTATAATTGATAAGATTAAGAAAGGGTCTCTGAGATGGTTTGGTCACGTAGAACGAATGGACGACGAAAGAATGGTAAAACAAGTATATAGGGCGAAAATGAACGGCAACGTGAGACGAGGACGACCAAAGAAGACGTGGCATGATCAGATAAACCAAAATCTTAAGTCTGGTCATGTCAAAAGCAGACAGAACCGAAGGGCATGTACGACAAGATGTATGAATGTGGAAGAAGCTAGGAATGTATGCTAGGATAGACGTGTGTGGCGGTTCATTCTCTCTGCTTGCCCCTACGGGGAAATGGCGTGATGGTGGTAGTAGTAGTAACATTATTATATTAGCATACCTATCTATTATCATTTGTGATTTATTATTGTATTTAGAATGAAGTGGGTTTTTTTCTGTTATGTTCTAAATAACTGAATAAAAATAAAAATGCAACATCTTGTATAATGCATAAAATGAATAAATAAAATATCCCCCTAATTACTGATATTTCCGAAGACCACGACGCTTATCATTGAGTAAGACGTGATAATAATATGCAATTTGATAATGCATTTTAATGCATTTAACGTGTTATTTATTAACCGTACCGCTCGCTAACACTTGGCCTATTGTTATATTAGAGTTTGCCTCATTTAACACGTGTTTTTGGTACGCAACGGACAAATGACGAGACGCAATTATCGCTGGAAACAGTACAAACAACAATAACACTATCGCACACAATGCACCGTGTTCTGGTACCAGGAAAGGAGTCGATTGAGGAAATACACTTCACGGAAATGTATGTGGCGAGTGGTGACACTAGACGCGCGACGATCTGAAAGATGACGCCTTTCACTCAACTCCCGGAATCAAAAGAAAATTAAATTAATTAAAAAGCGGAATATACGAATTAACAAGTAGTTGTACAGTAGCTCAATCACAAATAACTATCGACGTGCTTAAAAACATGCTAAGCATTTGAACGATCACAATGAACATATTTATTTATTAAATCATACAGTCTTTACATAAAACAAGGCACAAAAGAACAATGAAAAAGTAAGACCAATTACAGATTTCACACTAATTTATTATGAATGCAGGAGGAGAGGGGAAAAATAAATGAATTCTAAAAAAGCCAAAATACAAATATTAAATAAAAAGTACATAAAAAGGAGAAGACGTAGTATAGCTACTCTACTTTCCTCCCTCTCTCTCTGCTTCCATGAACATTTAAATTTATTTGTAAAAATTCACCAACAATAATTTATTAGACGCAGGTAGTAGATGTAAGTAAGTATACATTAAGAGTTTACATGCTTAAGTTATCACTATTATTGTGTTTTTTTAAAGTTGTTTTTATTGTTAACTTTTTAAAATCATTCTTAGGTTGTTGAAATTCCACTTGTCAATGCGTTTTGAAGCTACAAGATGTGAAGTGTGATGTTAGCCATCATATTATATTTATCATATTTTGAAAATGTTCTCAAATATAAAATTTAGTAAATAGGGTCTAGAATTTCACCGTCTATGCGCTCAGTAGCTGCAAGACTTGTTGTTATCTTACTTCTATTATTATAAACATACTTTTTATTTAGTTTTTAAAATATTACTTAAACTTTAAACTTCACTGTTAAATATAAAATAAAAATATAAAAAGAGGCTAGATTTCTTACTGTCCATGCGCTCTGTAGCTGCAAGACGTGCTGTTATATAGCTCCTATATATCATAATTGGAGACGAGGAACTAGAATACCAACCGTCCATGCGCTCTGTAGTTGCAAAACGTGCTGGGATATTTATTTATTGTACAGCGCCCTTGAGGTGATTTTCACAAAAATGGCCCTATATAAATTATCCAAACATATATATATTAATATATATAGTCATGTTATCACAGTCAACGCATGTGTAATCTCTAAGTCGGTTTGTTTTTTTTTCTCGTAAATAAATACAGTTCACTGGCGAAAAATCAGCGTTTACTATAAAAAAGAATACAATATATTGCATTGAGAAAGACGTCTGCTGAGAATCTGGCTTTTAGAACGTGGTTTTTTATATTAAGGTTTTTTTGTGTTTTTCTTTTTTATTTGGACAATTTTTTATTTTCGATGTACATATTTTTATTTTTTTTCAGAGTAATAAGAGTTTTTATATGTTTATAGAATTTAAGATATAAGATTTTATACCTATATATATTAGAACTTAACTTTAAGCACCTGCTGACGAACTGCATTTTATGCAGTTCAGTAGGACTTGATAATTTATATGTGTAAAAAAATTCAAAATAGTAAGAAATATCTAATACAAAAAAGTAAAAATTTAATTACAATAGCGACTGCTTTTCTTGACATTTGGCTTGCCAACCGACGGCTAAATGCAATAAATATCGTGATAAATAATAAATAAATAAATAAAAATAGCAATTTTGGAATATCTCCCATATTTACACCGGTGAAATTCAAATATGTGATTGCGCAGCAGGATTATTCACGTTGACTGAATTAACTACCTGGAAAAGAAGAAGTATAAAAAATAGAAAATTGTTTTCAGGCGTTGCCTAGTAGGTGATAAGCCCGACAGGTCATAAGCCCCGTAAATGCCTAGAATTTCATATCCCTTCTCAAAAATGTTTTCCCTCTCTGTTGAAATAAATTTAAATATGAATAACTCCCTAGGGAGAAAATCCAGCCAGTCTACAAGCATTTGGACATACTCAAACATTCTTCAAATAAACCTAATAAACGACGTACTTACAAGGTTACATCAGTTTGCGAAAATGTTAGAGATGGGATGAATTGATCAATTTAAATCAATCGAATAAAAAAAAAACATTTGATGTTTTTCATGAAAAAAAGTATAAATGTCTTATTTTTTGGTGAATAGTTGTCTAAAACACACTATAATAGGCTTGTTTTTGCGTTTTTATATCAATTTTCGGAAACAGAGTTTATGTTTGCATGAAAAATCTGATAAAATCGATTTGATCGGTACATGGTCAGTGATGACAGTACTTTCCAATCACTAGTCACATTAGTTTGGCAGCTGTCATTTTAATTAAGCTATATTTTAAGGACTATAACTTGTCTATTTCTACCAGCGCGCGGCGCTCCGTGTAAACCTACTTAATTGACTGCTTCCTTCACTACTTAGTGTAAACGACTGTGGAATCATCTCCCACCCACCATCAAAGATGTTACTACATTATCTCTGTTTAAATCACGTCTGAAGAAACATCTCCTTTCTCTTCCTTAATCTCTCCTCCTTTCCTTTTTCCTCTTTCCGCTTTTTTCCTTTTTCCCATTGAGTAATAGTTTTGATTTAAGGTAATTTATAAACAAATACGTTTATTTCTATTTTTATATATTTTTCACTTTTTAATCTTTTTTTTTTTTTCTATTGAATATGTTCTGTAACTTGAATTATAAAAATAAAACTTTTATTTTATTGGTTGGTTGGAAGAAATTGCCATTTGGCAATAAGCCCGCCAATGTACAAATAACATTATGTACAAAAAGTTAAATAAATAAATAAATAAATAAACCTGACTCTTCTGTTTTGATACCCGACCAGTGTAAATCTATTGATTCATCAGTTTCCACCAGAGCTACGTTTAAACTTACTAGCTTGTCTATTTCTTCAAGTGCTCCGCATAAATGTCTACATCTAACAGTGTAATTATACTAGCTTGTCTATTACTACAAGTGCTCCGCATAAATGTCTACATTTACTAGTGTAATTAAACTAGCTTGTCTATTTCTACAGGGGCTCCGCATAAATGTCTACATTTACCAGTGTAATTGTACTATAAAAAACAAAATAAATAAAACAACTTCTTTTTAACCACTAATTTCTTTATAATTACACTAGCTTGTCTATTACTACAAGTGCTCCGCATAAATGTCTACATTGACTAGTGTAATTAAACGAGCTTGTCTATTTCTACAGGTGCTCCGCATAAATGTCTACATTTACCAGTGCAATTGTGCTAGCTTGTCTATTTCTACACGTGCTCCGCATAAATGTCTACATTTACCAGTGTAATTATACTAGCTTGTCTATTTCTACAAGTGCTCCGAGTAAACTGGTACCGACTCGTCTGTTTCCACCAGCGCCACCGTATCAGGTCAGCGGAAGTGACAGAGTTCAGGAAACTGCGAAGGTCGCGAGTTCGTTGCATTACGGAAACAGACGATTACTATCTAGTTGGAGTACTGTACTTAGCGTCAGTACTGCGCTACTTTTATTTAAACGTTTGAACCAAAGTAAATATAACGTCTTAAGTAAAATAACAGTAAGTCAAAAGAAAGGTAACAGAAAATCAGGTTGTTTTATGGACGGTATAATTAAGCCATTAATGATATCTATCGCAACAGCTGCTAAGAAGTAATTTGAGCGGGAAATATACTCGTAGATACGAGTCTAGGACATGGGTCGGCAGGCGGCGATTCATGACACGAGTATTTGTGCAAGATTAGTTTTATGCTCCGCAGACTTATCAAAATACTAATTATAATTATGTTTTAATATCAATTTTATTATGTACTAACGGACCCGACAGACGTTGTCCTGCCCGAACGTTGGCAAAAGACTTTTCATTGATAAGTAGGTACCTAGATACTTGTTTGTGATTAAATTCCAAAACTAAAAATTGTTAATATTCAAATATTGAATTCAAGTAGGTACCTTGGTACTTGTTTATGGTTGAATTCCAAAACATAAAAGAAATATTTTTTCAAATATGGCATTCTTTTTGCAAACGTCAAACTCCGGTCTTCTCACCAACAGAGGGGGGTGTACTTATGTAGGAATACGATTTTTAAAAATGTATTCAATTCTATATTATTTAAGTATTACCAAAAATCAAATAAAAATAAATAAACGGGTAGAAATTACAAGGAATTTAAGGAAAGAATCTGATTGAGATCCACAAAAAACAAATGATGTTTGTAAATATTCAAAAACAAACTTTTGAAAGACACGTTGACCAAATATGAAAGTAAAAACGTATGTTTATTCAGAACTCTACTCATTTAACGTACAACATTCACAACACAGGAAGCTTCAGGGGCAGACCGCGAAACTGAGGGGACATTCCTCATGGAGAACTCCAAAAACTATTTTTTCAAAATAAATAAGCATTTTTTTAAAAAAACAATTTAAGAAATCGGAAAAAAAATATTAGGATTTTTCAAAAGGTTTACCATGAGGAATGTTCCCCTGAAGTTTTGCGGCCTGGCCCGGAAACATCGTGTATATATTTTATTTTTTTATAATTTAAACTTCAAATAAAATTGTATGTGTTTGGTTCCTTACAATGTTTACATCGAAGACAATTATTTTATCTGTTCTTTTGTAATACAAATTAAAATCTGAATGTCTATTAAATTGATAAACACGTTACTTTTTAATTTTGTCTATTTTTTTAAGAAATTGAGACTTTTCGTGTGTGTTATGATTGGCTTTGAGTAATTTCACTGTATTTTGTATGTGCGGATACGAATCAAGTGTGTGTGATGTCTCCACGGTTCGTTGGAGCTCGGCTTTGGTCCGGTCACGCTCCGGCTGCCCTCGGCTTTGCTCATCATCTTTGGATCGACGAAGCGAATTGACGATACTAAAATAACATTGTACCATTTTTGCGACATGTTTCGGATTGTCGTTGCAAAAAAAACAATGTAATATCAATGAACGGTCGCAAAATCACAGAACTGAGCACACGTTAAACAAAGTTGCAAAAATGAATGAAACTGCATACGACTTTGTTAATGTGGTATGTGGTACCAAAGCGAGACTTATTTTTATATTTTTTTTTTTGTTGTTTTTTTACAATGAACATAAGTGATAAAACGGAGTATTAAAAAAATAAAGCATAATTACATAGCAGTGAAATACATATTAATAGTAAAAATAGTAAACAAAAAATCCCACAAAAGCATGGCCTGTCCGTGGGTATACAAGAAAATGTTAATGAATTTTTGCTCCTATAATAAATAATGGACAGTCATAATATTTTTGTGTAACATAAGAAAGAAAAAATAAAAAATATTCTGTACAATATGGCTTTTTTTTGTAATTAAAAAAGAAAATAAAAAATATTCAAAAAAACACAAAAATATTCCTTATTATTAAAGGGCAACAAAATATATAATAGAAAAAAAGAGTTCATATCTTTAGTTTGAATCCAGGATAGTGCATGTTTTTTAAAAGAAGGAACATTTTGAAAGTTTTGAATCAATGAAATATTATCAGTGGTAAAAAAAAGAATGAAAAAATTTTGGGCCTATAAAATATACATGTCTCTGTGCGAGCCTCGTTTTACAATGTGGTATTTCTAACACACGATTCTTTCTTTGACTTGATCTATTTGATATTTTAAATAACTACTTAACTGTTATCATCATCACAGGCAGAACATTGAATTCAAGATAGACATATTTATTTATTTGACAAATTGTAGTCTTACTTATTACTTCACGGGCTGTTTAACCCATTACGTAATACAGACTGATAATATGAGTTAGAAGTTAATGAATAGAAAGCAGATAGCTGCTAAACGGTTGATATGTACAGAAAAATAGATCTATATTATCCGCAGATAATTTGGTAAGCTGTATTCCATTCCAGATGATCGCAAGTATCAAGGAATTGCGAACTATTTCGGTTTATCTCACCCGTGCGAAAGAATTCCCGAAAGTATTCTTTTACTTGACAAAGATATACCTCCTTATGCTCCCAATGAAATAAGAATCTTTACGGATGGTAGCCTGCTCGACGGCAAAGTGGGAGCGTTCGTTCGTTTTGAGAGTGATAAAGAATTACCAGGCAGAACATTTAAATTAGATAATTTCTGCTCAGTTTTTCAGGCTGAACTACTCGCAGTACGAGAAGCTCTCGAATGGTTATTAAAAAGACCACCAGAGAGATGGGTTATTGCAAAAATATTATCAGATTGTCGTTCGGGCGTTCAAGCTATAACTGATACTCGGTCGGTAAATCCATTAATTGTAGATATTCAGCGTAAAATTAAGCATCTAAAAATAAGAGGGATGATCATTCAAATATGCTGGATAAGAGGAATGCTGGTATCGTAGGAAATGAGAGAGCGGATGAACGAGCAAGAGCCGCAACTTGTAAAAGAACGGCATCTTTCTACTCAGAATTTCCCCTTAGCTTTGCTAAACGCTGTATAAAACGAAATACGCAGCAGCGTTGGGAGGATCATTACCGCGCTTCTTCTACAGGTAAAACCACTGAAATGTTTTTCCCAACGCTGGCTGATGCAGCAAACTTCCGTCATCATCACCAAAGTACTTTCGAAATGACCCAAATTTTTACCGGACACGGAGCTATGAGAAGTTATCTATATAGGTTTAAATTAAGGAATGATGACTATTGTCCGTGCGATGATATTTCTTCACAGAGTATCGAACATCTGTTATTTCAGTTCCCATTTTTTTAGTTTATAACGCCATAATCTTGAAGCAGAATGCAGGAAAGATGGAATATCCTTAACAGATATCCACACTGCAGTCAAAAGTAGTTATCACGCGCCATTGTTCTTGAACTTTGCAACAATGGTGATTGGACTCATAAAGGTAATAAACCAAAATCAGTGTTCGAACATCCCATTTCCAAGACAAACAAAAACGTTTTTTTCGAGTACCTTAGCCTTGTACATGACACGTAAGGCTACTAAATACAGGAGTCCAAATATATATAAAAAAAAATATCCGCAGAATCGCCTTATTAATTTTGACTTGCATTTGTACGGCTTCTGGGTGTGTAAAACAAAGCATGAGATCTCGCTCTAGTATAATTATTGGGAACATACAAACTAATCTTGAAATTATTATTTTTCTAAAATAGGTAAACATTAGTTACACATACACAAAAAACTACTACATTAATACGAAAAAGTTCCACAAAGGCATGGCCTGTGTGTGGGTATAAAATTTTTTTTTAATTGAAATAAAGACTACTGGAAGAATACAATAAGTTAAAAAATGAGTTGTGATATTATAACACATATTTTTGCCACTAAAAATGAAAAAAACATAGTAAAAGTATTTTTTATTCATTAAAAAAAGAAGAGGAAAAACCCAGAGAGGGGAAACATTTTCAGTAGGGAATATGATAGTCTAATAAGCATTGACAGGTCATAAGCCCTGTAAATGCTTAGACTACCATATTCCCTTCTAATTTTTTTCCCTCTCAGTTGCAACAAGTTTAAATAATATTTCGCTTAGTCCACTCCTGTCTTGAATTAAATATCGTATCCATCTCACTTCACACCTCTCATCTTTACGTGAACAACATGACAAAGAGACTTGACTTATTAACTCCATCAAACCTTGATAAAGAAGCTTTAAAACACAACACGACAACTTAAATGCAGTGTCCATGTCTTTAAATGTAGTTGCGAGTTATGTGAGTATGCATTGTTAACAATGTTTATTATGACAACTTCAACATCCTTTTTACCCACAACCACTGTTCACTTCCCACCTTAGTATCCTTTGATCATCCGCCACAATAAGACCTCGTGTAGTGAATCGCGCGTTTATTTTGTTGAACGTGTGCGCATCATAAACGTTGTTTCCACAACCACCAGTGTTCAGCTCCAGATCGGGGACCTGTCCTAGTGTTGGTTCCGCTCGCAATTGACCAGTCGGACCATAACAATTTCATCAAGAACGAACCAGGTTAGTGGCATCCATTCCTAATTCATCTGATTTGTTGGGGTTGTGACCGATTGACACTGCATACCGCATATCGAGGATATTCACGTATTTTATTAAAATACAGTCCACTCCGCTAAATAATATGGCAGAAGTCCTAAAACTTTGCCCCCAGCAATTTCTCGCTCCGCATCCGCGTGGGAATTTGTATTACCACCATTAACATGGTTTAAAGCTGAATTAATACCGAGTTTCATTAGCACAAGTTTGAGCCGGTTGATACTGACAGCCGGTGCCGACTGTGTTCAGACCCTAAATGCCAAATTTCCTAAAGGTGAATGGATTGTTTACGTCTCCGAATGAATTAGAGCGTTTCACATCCCAGCAAGATATGAAGTTAGGAGGTAGTCGGGCCGCGCTTCTACGATGCAGCTGACACTTTGGAAGCAAACAATCATGCCATCACTAACTGTCCTTCAGAAGAAGAAACATATTTCCTTTTGAAATTAAGAGTTTCAGAACAGTAAAAATGTGAAAATAACTTCTTACGGACCACCGCGAATAAATTAGTATTATTATGTAATGGGGTTCAAACTGTCAGTAGGTTCGCAGTGAGTCACATCTTGCTGGAGGGTGTGACTATTAAATACTGCGAACGCCCAGTTGCATTCCATCGGCAACACTACTGACTGGTCCAAATCGTTAGCGTCTACGTCGCGGACCCTAGGCAATGGGATCACACACGGTGTGATCACAGCAGATAACGAGAGGATGAAAGACGAGTTTCTGTCGCGTTTAAACCAGAACCAACCAGCTAAGGAACGGTAACCCCGACGGATAAATCCACAACAACAGCTTTGGTCATCTTTACCCAGAAATTACAATGGCGATGCTGACAAAAAATAATCATGGCCTTACTTTTAGATGGCATGACAAAACTTGGGATGTTCTTTAATTTTGGCCAAATTTCAATAATACACTATTTAAATCTTTATGCTATATGTTATTAGAGACGTTTTTTCTTTGCATTACACGAGTTGGATGCTCTTATCTCTACGAGTCTCGTATAATAATATGAAAACGTTATGAACCCTAATGCACGTGCGTGGAAATTCGATTATTTGTAATAGGATTGGACTCAAAATAAAGAGTAGTATCCAGATTCCAGCGTATCTAAGGAATACTATTAAGTCCAAGGTAATAATAATAATAACTTTTCTAAAATTGAGAAGATGTACGATTTAGACATCTTTAACGACTCAGCTCTCTGCTACAAACGGAAGCTGAGTCTTATAGATTTTAATGTTTAGTATTACTAATGTTATTATTGTTATTATTGGAGCACATAGGGGAATTTGCTTATGTGTGCCCTACTTCAAAGTTTAAAGTTACTGTAATATTAGTATCATTTAGCCTCTTTGAAAATAAACAGAAACAATTAATACTAAACTAGGTACTACCAGAATACACACTACATAAACACCACATCTTATACACATCACTCCATACACCTCACTCCACGCACTACATTTCATACTCA
Source organism: Micrasema longulum (assembly GCF_059751315.1). NCBI lineage: Eukaryota > Metazoa > Arthropoda > Insecta > Trichoptera > Brachycentridae > Micrasema > Micrasema longulum. The sequence goes on from NW_028280469.1 coordinate 45,459, forward strand.
CAACAATAAAAACACAATCACTAGTAAATTCACACAAAGCACAAATTCTTCTTACATCTTGTTGTACTGTTAGATAGTTGTTTCATATATTGTGTTGTGTACGTAATTGGTGCTGTGTTAGGTTTATTTTTTGTTTGTAATATTGTCTAGATTTATATTAACATAGCACTGTGTGCACAACATTAAATTTAAACAAATAAAAAAAATAAAATAATTATGGATAACTTATAAAGCGCCATTTTCGTAATATAATACCTCAAGGGCGCTTTACAAAGTGATTACATAAAGATATAAATTTAATTTTAACTTTTTAATTTAAGAAAAATAATGTACTTTTTCATATTACCTTGATATTTAGTACGTAGATATAGGAACAATGCATACGTAGGTAGGAATGCGATAATTTTAGGAATGTTTATAGATTTAAAAAATTCATTTGCATATTTACAGTTTTGAATAGTAAAAAAATAGAATTATTTAAAAATATTCAAGGGATGCGCCGCATCCACAGTGTGTATGGGTGGCACGCGCCTGGCGAACACCGCGTTTTTTTCGATTCTTCCGTTTGTTGATCTTTAAGCAAATGAGCAGAAACCTCTGCCGAAGTAGGTGAGATTCTTCTTGATAAATCGAATTGTGCTCGGAAAGAGATTTGCACTCAGAAATATTTAAAAAAAATTGGATGTGGGATTTGAACTGTGACACGACGCTAGCGCGAAAAATGTACAGCCAGATAAAATCGGTAGCGATATCGTGGGAAGCAATTTTGTGGGGAGAAAGTTGTGACAGTTGATACAAGCATGTAGTCTTCTGTCACAGTTTATGGTTTCCTATCACGGCGGTGACAATTCGATTCGAAATAATGTCACCGCAATGATAATCACGTTAAAAATTGTTCGCTGTTACAATAATCATTTTAATTAAAAAGAATAACAATAGAGAAAGTATCGTGGTCGGTTATTTTTATGGAGTCCACATTTGGATTGGTACAGTTTTATTCTTAAACAAGCTCGAGTTGATTTTGTGACAAAAATCGTCTTCATAATATGTAGAACTACAAGATTTCCTTTAGCCGCTCCGGTTCTTTTGAAGATAACTAGTTTTTATATACACAAAACCGTTATTTTCTTTGCGGAAATAATTTGAATTTAAAAACGGAAATTTTAGCATAAAAGCTTAATAAAATATAAATGATATTTGACTTTTTGGCATTGTGCAGCGCTATGATGTGACACGAGTCTAGATAAAATACAAAACATAATATAAGTAATTTCGTCTTCTGTTCTAGTTTCGGCCGAAACAAAACAGAAATTTATTTAAATAAGTCGAAAGTAACTTCAAAACGCCCATAATTAAGCGTTTTTATTGTTAAACCTTTTGAGTTCGTTAAAATAAGTGTTAAATAAAATACACAATGAAATTGAAGGCATACTTCTGGTCGAACAATAAGGAGAGGTCTCAGTAAAATGTCCGTACGAGGTTTTCCCAGAGCATGAATTATGTCATACCCAAAACCCGTACGACTTTTGCTCAGAGACATCTCTCATTTATCGCACCGAGAGTGTTCAATATTTTGTAAGAGCGTATTAAGCTCTCAAGGACAAAAACTATATTCAAGAAAGGAGTTAAGGACTGGATTTTCCTTAGTGGGAGGGATTTGAGTAGGAAACTCATTGATGATTTTCCAAATGTTTAAGTTAACTGTTTACCATTTTGATGTGCCATATACATTTTTTTTTTAAATAATATTTTTTATGTTTCTGATCCTATATTTGTGGTGATATACTCATGTATCTGTGTCAACTAATTGCTCGTCCCATCTCAACACAGGACTTTTAATCCCATGGAGTTGGGACTTATATCTCAAATAATGTACAATAAACTTATATACATATGTTTGGATAATTTATATAGCGCTATTTTTGTGAAAATCACCTCAAGGGCGCTGTAAAATAAATAAATATCCCAGCACGTCTTGCAGCTACAGAGCGCATGGACGGTTGGGATTCTAGTTCCTCGTCTCCAATTATGATATATAGAAGCTAGATTACAGCACGTTTTGCAGCTACAGAGCGCATGGATTGTAAGAAATCTAGCCAAAAAAAAAAAAAAAAACATACTTTATTTTTTTTTTATTTTGTTTATTAAGAAAAACAACAGCAATACAAAGAAATATACACAACATAATAAAAAAAACATAAAATAAAGCCAAATCAGTTTTTCACATAAATACAATTATAAAAATCCAGTTCAGTTAAATATAATTTATAGAAGTGCAAGTGTGCGAGTTTTTTTTTGTGTGTGAGGATGCGTGTGTAAAAAAGTGGAGTGTGGTTTATACATAATTTTATATAATATCCCCAAGGAGTTTTTATAAAAAACTCATTTAGAGACAAGCATATAAAAATATTTATATTGAGACGTTTTTTTTAAGAATAAAAAAAAAAGTTAAAAAATTACATGTATACTCATTACTCATATACAAGTTGAACGAGTAGGAGAGTGCAAATGTTAAAAAATTACAAAAATGAAAAAGTTTTTAAAATTAACAAAATATATGTACCCAATACAGGTTTAAAATAATGAAAAGCGTATTAAAATTAAACATACAAGCTAAAAAAGTAGAAAAAAGCATAAAAATCATTTCAAAAGTATTAAAAATTACATATACTTTATTACATTACTCTTTATTGCTCACTAGTTCGACCCCATCTAGAATACGCTTCACCTATTTGGTCTCCATTCTACAGGACTCATATTGACCATATCGAGTCTGTCCAACACCGTTTTCTAAGAAAAGTGGCATGGTTGCTCGGATTACAAAGGGGTTATTATTCTTATTTTGAAATAGAGCAATCTCTTAACCTGTCTTCATTGGAGAGACGTAGAACTGAGATGGACCTTATATGCATTTTCAAAATACTTAATGCTTTAAGTGATGTCCCATCTCTGTTGCAATCAATTTCTTTTCATGTTCCCAACCGTGTCACCAGAAGTCAAAATCTGCTATTTATAAAATCTTCTAAGAGCAACTTTGGTTTTTATGCCCCAATGTCCAGAATGTGTAGATTAGTCAATTCATCACACGACTTGGAATTTTTTGGGATAGATCTTCCGGCTTTTCGTAGATCTCTTCGCGACTAAACAGTGTGGGATGAAGTTGGATTGGCATGGTTTAGCTCAAAGTTTTTGGTCTTTTGTTTTTTTGAATATATTGCATACAATTATTGTTTTGCCCTTGTTTGTCTTTGCCAAATAGTTTTATGTTATTTTTGTTCAGTTTCTTACATTTATATTTCTTCATGTAACTGTTGTAATTGGCTTAGGCCGTATATAATATAATAAATAAATATACAAGCAAAAAGTTAATGTTTGTTGTTCGTTCCAAATGTTTAAACTTGTAAAATTAAATTGAAAGATAACAGTAACACGACGACCCACAGTGACATTATGAAGATAATAACTATATAAATAACGCTCTGACCTCATAAATTGTACTAATAACAATATCATTATTATAACGTTCGTATGGGAGACACGTAGCGTAATTTGGCCACTAATCTGGAAATAGGAACACATAATATTCGATATTAGGAATATGTTATCGTAGAAAATACAATGAACATTGGTGGGTTTCGGTCGATGTAACTATTCAAATATATAATACAACTTGCTTCTATTGTCTATTAGGAATTAGGACAGTTGAACAGCTTTAACGCTGTATTATACGGTTCTGAAAACTGATCTGATTTTAACTTAATAAATATCGTATCGTGTGATAAACGAATTTATTATTTGTATTTTTTATTTATTTATTCATATTTTTCTCTTACAAACTATAATTAATAATAAAAATAATACGACCTCACTGGGGTTACCCGTGCCGAGGGCACATAATAATATACTTTTTTGAAATGTTTTTACATTAGAGAATAAACAAAGAAGACTCACTTAATAAACAGAGATAATTAACAAAATATTCACAGTTTTAAAAACTAGGTGTGTATGTACATCTATATTATTTATATTACAAAACACACAATGAAAATAACAAAAACCTAGCATAAGCTATACACTTGTGTAGCAGTTGATTCAATATTGGTTTGGGCGAATGAGACAATCCATTTTACTTCTACCTAGCTCCACTATCCATTTTTTTATAGCCTTTTTAAACATTTTCTCGTTACTAATTGTTTTAATAGATAGTGGAAGTAGGTTATAGACTTTAATTAAATAATCCCTTTGTCCGAAAGTGGTATTAGTTTGTATTTGTTTAAGTTGTCTTTGTGTTGAGGATCTAGTGATTATATTATCTGTTTGTGATGTATTGTAGGGGTTATGTCTTTCATTTGAGTAAGAGTAGTTTTGGAATCTGCAAGTGAGTATTGTTTTAGCGTATAATTGTTTTGGTGTCATAAGCTGTGGTTTGTGGAATATTTCTTCAGTAGATGTCTGTATCGGGACTCTGAGTATTATTTTAATTATGGATTTTTGTGCAACAAATACACTATTTAAAACTGTGTCACTCGCACCACCCCAACCGATTAAACCGTACTTCAAAATTGATTGGCACAATGCAAATTAAACCTTTAAAAGTTCCTGTACATGAATTATATTTAGAATTGTTTTGAATATATACGTTAGTCTTTTAAGTTTGTTAGTTATAATTTTAATCTGCTGTTTCCACTTTAAGTTTATATCATTATTGGTTAAAATCTTATAAGCAAATGCTAAATTTTGGAACACGTAGTGATTTTAATTTCATTTTTCACCCTGATTCTGCGCACGCACACAAATACTTCCCTTCGTTATTTTATGCCCCACAAAACTTTGAAAAGAAACATTTTTTATTTTATTTGATTTATTTATATAAACGCCCAGTGGACATTTTAAAGGACACATATAGTACAGACGTCGAAAATATACAAAATAAAGAAAAAAAGACAAATAGCAGACTAGGTGGGAATGGAAGCGAGAGGGGAGGTGGATATATTTGAATTGGATTCAGTGATCTCCTGAAAGAAGACAACAAGATGCTTATTCTGTCACAATTTCGTTTCGTAAGTTCGTTCGTTCGTCATATATCCATCTCACTCTAACGCGATCAAAATCGTATTTCGCTCTCGTTCCCTCTCATACGATACGACTGAATTTACAAAACGAATTAGCTACAGAATATTCGTTGGCAGACCTACGAATTCTGGGCACGGGGGAATGAAAACCAGTCAGTTCTATGGCTTTCAGTATAAAAAAGTAAATTTTGTCTTAGGTTTCTTGATGGGATAATTAATTTGATAGAGTTAGTAGTTGTGGAGCTAAAAAACTGTTCCTACAGCCGATGTGACGAGTGATATGCGATATTATTTAACCTTATAGTGGCCTAATATATCAGTGGCGAACAGTGATTTTATTTACAGGTAAGCTATAAAAAAATAATTATTTATTTATACCTACATACTATAATGTATATTACATACTATAAATTGTAATTTTTTCTTTGGTTCTGTGTAATACAAAAACTCTCACCTATGAAATCAATTTTAAAATTAAGAAAAAAGTAAAAAAATTACGTCTATAATTCTTCTTTATGTAACACTGATTGAAAACATCGTTAATATCTTATTTCTAATTTATTTATGTTATTCTAAAAATATTATTGATTAAAATAAAATAATCTATTGTAAGACGTCACTCCCCATTATGTACACAAGAATTGTTTATTCCTTTTACGTAATGGGAAACGTTAATGTAAATATATGTATTTGATTAATGTAAAAAAATTGTATTTAGTTGTAATATTATATTTTAATTTGTTATTAATAAATTTAAAACAAAAAATTTAAAAAAAACGACGCAACAACGTGATATATTATATTGTGTAGCTATATTATCCATTAATTTAACAAACAACTTATTTAAACGTTTATAATGCAGTCAGTATTAGGTATTCTTATAACGATTGAAATGTCAACTAGCCGATTTGTTCTAGAAATGAATAATGGCAAAAACGGCCGCGTCGAGCGCCACATGTGTTGCGAGTCATATGTCAAAAGTATCATCTCAAAGAAAAATAGTCCTTAAGAAATAATGTTTGAAATACTGTTTTCCAAAACGATAAAACTTCAAAGAATTTGTGTAATCTGCAAGGTTAATCTAGGAGAAAAATCACGCTACTGGGTTTAATATATAAATTTAATATAGAAATAAGCTGGAGTAATAGGCTAGTTCCTTGGCTCATTGCTGGCGCTGGGCGCGCTTTATTAATATTTTTATTTATGTTTTGAGAAACATACAAATGGTGGCAATTATGTATCGGGAATAGTAATTATTTGTTTGTTTGTAAATAAAGTCACCGTAAAACATTTTTCTGGATAGCCAAATACAATGTTAAGCTGCGCATAATCGCTTCTATACACGATTCGCTCCTGTAATATATATTATATCCCCTATGCCAGCACTTTCGCTGATCGGGAATATTTTGTACCAATAAAATATGTAGTGTAATTTAACGCCCCTAGTAATTTGTCGAACGTCGAAAAGTCGAACACACAGAGTCGTGACTGTATACAAGTTTAACATACGACATTAATAATGACACGAATGTTTGATATCATTATAATTGATTGATGACACATTTCGGTCGGCGGTCAGCGGACATCCTGCTGGGACAAAAATGAGGCCGGCATATCGTAAATCGGTGTTTTTCAACCTTTTTGAATACGCGACCCCTTACGAGTAGAAACATAGCTAGCAAACCCCCCGTTTCCCCCTCCCACAATCAACTTTTGCCTTTCTTGGGAGGTCGCAGCCACAAGCGATGCAAAAGTTAAATAGAATTAAGGTCCCGGGGGAGGAGGCGACCACGAGATCTATCAAATCTGGCCCACCCCCTCCCATCGGGATGCCAGTTTTTCATCCCTTACTCTTTTTACTTTGGTCTTACTTATGCCCGCGACCCGCAGGTTGAACAACACTAGTTTAGAAGATATACAGAGTGTACTTAAAACACTGTCACATCCGAAACCACGATGATCAGTATGGGCAAGAAGACATTTAGCATATTAAAAAAAATATTTAGAACGAAAATTTTTTTAAAGAAAATATTATTAAGCTTGTCAGTACCGAGGTTTGTAAACAAGTATGGCCAAAGAACACTTCTTTATACAATTACTAAAATTTTTAATAAGATTCCTAAGTTGATTTTAAAAGAAAATGTTGACAAAGAGTTTAAGAAAAAAATAATTAAATGGTTAATGTGTAACAGTGCTTTATATTGATTATCATTTAATGTCATCTATTTTAATTTTTATAAATAAATTTTGTGTGAAAATTAGATATGCTTTTAGTTCTTAATAATGTTTATATTACTTTTTAAATGTATATAATTTCTCTAACGTTTCTCTTTGTAAAGGAAAAATAAAAAACCTCCTGACAAGCCGGTTTCGCGGTTTAGTGGGTTTCATTATTTTTCCTTTTATATTTTCTGTTCATGTTTTTACCTTCTTAATAAAAAAAAAATAAAAAAACAAATAAACCACGTTAACGCATACGTAAACTATACTAATTACATCGCAAGTTACTTATATAAATATATAAAAAAACAAATGGTTGCGTACTTCTGCAGGGGAGAAGCGAGGGGGGCGCCGCCGCGCGGTTGGCGGTATATCAGACTCCCCCCTCCTTCCTTCGCCCCTGCAGAAGTAAGCAACCATTTGTTTTTTTTAAATATTTATTTTTGTAAATTTTATTCGTTCTAAAAATTTATTTCAATGTGCCAATATGTCTTCTTGCTCAAATTGATCATCATGGTTTCGGATGTGACAGGGTTTAAAGAACACCCTGTATAATTCAATTTGTCTTATTGGCCTTACATCAGTTCCTGATTTAAAGGAACACTTATATAAGAACATTTAAATAAAATTTTACGTTTGCACTTATCAAATTCTAACCAAATACCACCGATATATGGTCGGGTTTCTGGCATAAGCTGGTAAATACAAATTCTCAAAAAGTGAGATTGATTCATAACTGGCATCATTATATAATCTTCGTTTAAAAAATGAATAAAAATACGTAGTATTTTATAAATAAAAAATACATATTTTATAATATTCTGTGGTTTTATTTAAATTGTTGATTTGGGATGAGCTTCTAATTTAAAAATTGCAATATATCACAATCAGTGAAATGTTAGTTACCATCGTGTGCCAGACACCCGACGATATATTTATTAAATTTGATGGTTTGATATTGTGTAAAATGTCACAAAGTAGATGCTTACATAAATAATGAACGACTAACTGAAATTGAACATGTTAAATACTTAGGACTAACAATAGACAGACAATTGACATGTACAATTCATATCAACAATTTAATTAGCAAAGTGGCGACTTTATCGAGTCTATTTTTTAAAATCAAAAACTTTGTTCCAATAAAGGATTTTTTTTTTAATGTATGAAGCCTATGTAAAAATTAAAATATGTTATATACAACTACTATGGGGAACAGGAAATCAAAATGACATAAACAGACTACAAAGACAGCTAAATAAAATATTAAAGTTAGTGTATGACCTACCTTATCTAACAGCAGCTAAAGAACTTTTTAAACAAACTTAACTATTAAATGTAACTAATCTCTTTTAACTAGAATCCTTAAAATTTATTCATAAATTAACCACTGATGTAATTGTAGACGAAGAATTAAAACTTGAAAAAAATTGTAGTAAACATGAACACAATACGAGAATATCATAAAAATATCATTTGCAACCTTTTAAAACGAGAAAAGGACAATCGAGACTAATAAACCATGGAATGAAATTTTACAATAAACTACCAGACAAAACTAAACAAAAGACTCAGACAACCTTTACAAAAGATGTTAAAAATATTATTATTAACAGTAGAATGTGAATTTTAAAAGTGGAAATATTTTGTTAAATGTATGTAACCCCGTAACGGTTTATCAATGAATTTTAAATAAAAAAAATACATTATTTGAAATGGTTTGAACATTGTCTGTAAAAAACATGAAATATTTTGATAACGCAAATATTCAGCGTCCAGGGGTGATATTCCAAACACTCTCGCAGCCGTAGAAAACACATATCTCGCGTATTATGTACGAGATAAAAGTGTTTTCTACGGCCGCGATCGCGGATCAAAATTTCACCGCAGGCGGATAAAAATACAGTTCCGTGTGTGAAATAATATCTGAATTCTGGAGGAGTGATTTCGACTGGATGGCTACGCTTTAACTGAGGAGCGGACACGGAATGATGACTAAGATGATATTCTTTGTATCTGCTTATTTCACCTCCTGTTATACGAAACTTGCACGAGATCACTTTTGCAAATAAACGACGCAAAATTGTATGTATATACAATATTAGCGTGTTATGTATACACGTCACTGTTTATTATAACTTCAGCGCGGATGTGCAACACATGTATGAAATTGAAAAACACAATTTGTGAGAAATGCGACAGCGGGATCGTATTTTTGATATTTGATGTTATTTATTTGTTTCAAATTAAAAATACTTTTGAATCGGGTTGAGTGCATTTCAGCTTATTTTTGTAATTGGGGACACAGGTGGAAGAACAACTAACGTCCATTAGGTTGTTTATCCGGCCAATGCATATTTTTTAGTATTCGACTGAATATTCGGATAAATATTTCGGCTTTAGTGAAATATAGTCACTCTAGGGTATAAACAGACGTCGCGACATGCAAAAACATCAACACGTCTCTCAAGTTGGTTCCTAGTTTTGGTTAAGAAAAGGTACAACTTGACCCATTTTTACTCATCGGATGTGAGAACAACTCGAGATATTGACTCATTCAAAAGGGCGTATTGGCATGAACATATGCAAATAACTATTTTTTTATATCTCATTTCACAGAAAACTAAATATTTTTAAAAATATCCAAATACATGTGAAAAACACTAGGAAAACTTTAAGAGAAATAGATTTAATGTGCCCATCAGCATCTATACCGCAAGATTTTCCTGGTGCTGTGGGTGTTTTCTGCAAATTGAGAAATGCCGTTTTTGTGACTACTACACTCCTTTCAGAATTTTTTAAATTAATTTTTTTTAAATTTTATTAATTTAAAAAAAAAAAAAAAATTTTTTTTTAATTAATAATAAAAAACTTTCATAATTTTGAAGATGTTTTTTAAATTGACCTAAATTTACTGTCTTATATTTCACTTAAAGATTCTTCTCATCGTTTCTTTGAATCCCTTAAAATATATGTGTATTTTTATGTTTTTCCTTTTTTTTTAAAAATGTTATTACTATTTTATTTTATTTTTACATCTGAGCATGTTTTTCATTCTTTATTTCAATTCTTAATTTTTAATTACTCTTAGAAATTTTCTTCATTTTTAATATTATTTACATTTGTAAATACTCACTACAAACTACAAACATAAAAATATCTTTTTTTCACTTAAATTTTAATTTTTAAACAACTTTTATTTATGTTTTTCTTTTTCCTTCTCTTTTTTATACTTTCATAATTAACAACATATAATTGCTTTATAATATGGAAACTTCACTGGTCCATTAGAATTAAGTCTAATTGTGTAAAATATTAAACTTTGTAACTGTACTGTTTGTTTCCTGAATAAAAGAAAATAAAAAAAAATGATTATTACAGTTTTTTGTATGAAAGCGGCCTGGCTGTTTTTAACAGAACATAGCATTAACCTAACTGCACCCGACTACACCAATATCTATTTTTTTTACAATTGTGCTTTCTGCATATGTGCATTGTTGTCCTAATGTTCTCATATATTTTGATGAAATGTGGTTGTTTTTCATTTATATACCTAGTAAATCATGCTTCTCCCTTCCCTTTTTTATCAATTATTTCTCCCATTAAATCCAACATTGACAAATATATGTAATCAGTGCTCGTTAGTGTAAGCTACTAAAGAAATGTGTCATATCAGCACGCTTGTTTAATTTTTTGTGCAAATATTATGGTGAAGGTGGATAGTGGGATTAGCTTGTTTGTGTAATGAGTGTTCTGACGAAACCAGTAGGCATAGAAAAGTCGGTAAGTGGTTATATTTTATGTACAATTATTTACTAACACTTCATAGAAAACCCAACGATATATAATACACACACTTATGCACATATAAATAAGAATTACAAGTAGATATTGTTATTAGCGGTTTACATGTTGTATGACATGTTATTCTCACAGAAATATGGCTTCATATCAATGTGCGAATTCTTAAAAAAAACAACAGATATATATTTGATTTAGTAAGACTTGCTAGGTTTCTTGAATTACTCGTATAGGAATAAATATACGATTTAAATTTATTGCAGCAGAGTGGAAAATCATTTCTTCGATTGGAATACGGGAGACTATGATTCAAATAAAATAGTACAGACATAAAATCGAGGCTATACTGACAGAATAATGCATAAAGTCAACAGTATTTGTATTTTTCAAATATTTTTTTAATATAGGTGCAAGATGTTGATTTCAATGCTATTTTGCGCTATGCCTAGAATAGAGATTACTCTGTCAAAATATCAACAACAAAAACATTTGTGGGAGAAATAATGCGTTGAAATAATAAAAAAGCTTTAAATGCGATTATCTCGGAACTTGTTTTATGACTTTGAAAAAAAGAATTTAACTTAATTTAAAAAAAGAAAAGACTGGCTGGATTTCCTCCCAAGGGAGTTGTTCATATTTAAATTTATTTCAACAGAGAGGGAAAACATTTTTGAGAAGGGATATGGAAGTCTAGGCATTTACGGGGCTTATGACCTGTATTGGCTGGTTTAAGTGGCCACTTTACACACTGTGTAACATTCCTCAACTCTTCTATCTGTTGACTTTTGTGAAGTAAAAGAGCTGAAACCTTTATCACGTGGGTGAGATTCATCCGGCTGAACCAAATCACCTACTAGGCAACGCCTGAAAACAATTTTCCAATTTTTATACTTCTTCTTTTACCAGGTAGTAATTCAACAATGTTTGATTATGTCCAAATGCTTGCGGACTGGCTGGATTTCTTGCCTAGGGATTTGTTCCTCTTTTACTTCACAAAAGTCAACAGATGGAAGAGTTGAGGAAATGTGGATGTTCAAACATGGGAAGAATGGTGAATGTTACACAGTGTGTAAAGTGGCCACTTAAACCAGCCAATGACAGGTCATAAGCCCTGTAAATGCCTAGACTTCCATATTCCCTTCTCAAAAATGTTTTCCCTCTCTGTTGAAATAAATTTAAATCTTAAAATCTATTTGAATTTACAAAAGGTATAATTATGGACATGGCAAGTGTGTCATCGCGAGTCAGGAGTGACAACACCACTGGCTTCTTGAATGCTTGCCTTTGCTGTAGGAATACATCGACAGTACTGTTTAATGATATTTTGTTCACTGTTCTGAGGATCTAATGCATTCTGTCAGTAAAGCCTCGATATTGGATATATATAAAATAATTAAAATACATATGTTAATTTTATTTTTGCAGTAATAAGAAGAAAAAATGAACAAAACCAGATAAAAAGGTTTAAAATATTTGTTAACAAGAATTAAAAAGAGAAAAAAAAAACAGTTAAATTAAATAATAAATACATACATTATGATTTAAAACGTTAAAAAATAGTGGGTGCTTATAAATGTAACCAAAATAAGATTCAAAATAAAAATAAAAACCTATTAAAAATTAAGATCTAAAAGTATGCATATAAAATAAAAAAAAAGAAGGAAAGGTTATAAAGAAAAACAAATGCATTTAACGAGAGATAAAAATATTGAGTTCTTGAAATAAAATTTATGCATAAAAAAAATATTTTTCTGTTATAGTTTCGATTTAAGTTTTATGACACTGTATATTTCTTTTTCGTTTAAATGGACTCTTGCCTGTAAATTTATTAATATATAAATACAATCGTTTTCTTTAAAAACGTCTTCGCCCGTATTGAGATGACGGAGAATTGAAATATTTCTTTGTACATACATTTCTCTGATTCATTTTTACAGAATTAATCGTGTTACTAATCGTTTAAATATGTCTCATCTTTTGTGTAAAATTCAGTGGCACAAATAAATGCAGAGACACATTGGAATGCCGTTGAAAAATATTAAACCACAAAGCTAAAAATACCAAGAGTGAATATTGTTTAAAAAGGATTCAAAACGGCTGCTACAAAAGCATAATCCTTAATATTATTTTGGAATGAAAAGAAATATGGTCAGAGAGGTCCTGTATCCTGACTGATGGGATATGTAAAGAAATGAATATACAATACGGGTAAAGAAATGATTATAAAAACTGTATTGTAAGAATCGGAAGTAAAACGAAAACATATAACAATATTTAAGTTTGTCCAAATGTTTGTAGACAAAAGACTAGATTTTTTACTCCCTCGGGAGTCATAAAGATTAAAAAATTACAACAGGGGTGGAAAATACCTTAAAGAAGGGAATACGGAAGTCTAGGTATTTACAGGGCTTATGACCTGTCATTAGCTGGTTTAAGTAGCCACTTTACACACTGTGTAACATTCACAATTTTGCCTATGTTTGACCATCCATATTTCTTTAATTCTTCCATTTGTTGATTTTACTGAAGTTTAAAAAAATTGGAAAATTATTTTCAGGCGTTGCCTAGTATGTGCAATAAATCGGTCAGATGAATCTCTTCACGACAGAAAAGATTTCAGCTCTTTAACTCCACTAAAATCAACAAATGGAAGAATTGAAGAAATACGGATGTTCAAATATAGGCAAAATGCTGAGTTTTACAGTGTGTAAAGTGGCCACTTAAACCAGCCAATGACAGGTCATAAGCCCTGTTAATGCCTAGACTTCCACATTCCCTTCTTTAAGGTATTCTCCATCTCTGTTGTAATTTTAAAACATATAAGATTTTATTCGCAGGAGGCCATCCGCAGTATTACGGCGTCCGTTTTTTTTATTTCTCAAAAGTCAAAGCAACGCAACGCACACCCAAAATTCCTTAAGGCAACTAAATTTATTATTTTTCTAAATGAACGTTTTATTTCTTAGACTACAATTTTTATTACATGCTAGTATATAATAAACTACAATTATTGTCTGTGCGCAATTTGTCATGTTATATATATTTTATTATTCAATTTGAGACAGTTTTTTGTCTCTCCTGAAAAATACCTAAATTTGACAAATGAGATTCTGCCATGAAGCCCTTCAATTATTTGTGCGCAATTTATCAAGTTGTACATATTTTTGAACTCAAATTGCGAGTTTTTTGTCTCTTCTGAAAAATTACTAAATTCGACAAATGGGATTCTGCCAAAAAGCCCTTCAATTATTTGAGCGCAATTTATCGTGCCATTAAACTCAATTTGGTACAGTTTTTTGTCTCTCCTAAATAATCACAAAATTTGACAAGTACAATTCCTTTTTTTTTATTTTTTTTTTTTTTATTTGAAAATTTATTTATAAACCGATACGGATTATAACATTCATTTTACATAAAATAATATATACATTTTTCATTTATACTCTGTTGTTCAAAATAATATTTTTTACATCTTTTGTAAAATTTGTCTGAGTCTTTTGTTTAGTTTTGTCTGGTAGTTTATTGTATAATTTAAGTCCCTGGTTCATTAGTCTTGATTGTCCTTGTCTTGTTTTAGAAAGTTGTATATGGTATTTGTCTGATATTCTCGTATTATGTCCATGTTGACTACAATTTTTTATTAGTTTTAGTTCTTCGTCTACAATTACATTAGTGGCTAATTTATGGATAAATTTTAATGATTCTAGTTGAAAGAGTTCAGTTATATTTAATTGCTTAGTTTGTTTAAAAAGTTCTCTAGTTGCAGTTAAATAGGGAAGGTCATATACTAACTTTAATATTTCATTTTGTTGTCTTTGTAGTCTGTTTATGTCATTTTGATATCCTGCTCCCCATAATAGTTGCGTATAACATATTTTAGTTTTTACATAGGCTTCATGCATTAGAATTTTTTCCGTTTTTGGAACAAAGTTTTTGATTTTTAAAAAAAGACTCGACAATGTCGCCACTTTGCTAATTAAGTTGTTGATATGAATTGTCCATGTTAATTGTCTGTCTTTTGTTAGTCCTAAGTATTCAACTCTAATACCCGTATGCAGAGACAAACCTTAAGGTGAGGAGAGTACATTCTATTGTCTTCACCTTCGGGTTATTCTCTGCATTTGAAATTAGAATGTACTTTCCTCACCTTAAGTTTTGTCTCTGCATACGGGTATTATACCTGCAAATGTTTGATTATACAATAAATATTATAGAAATAAAATACGAGCGATGCGTAGTGATCCTTCCAGTTCCCGGTTTGATCGCTTTGGCGACATTTTTGTGACTGGTATCTTTTTTTTTTTTTTTAATAATGTATTTACATACAAAACAAGGGTGAAAGCGCTAATTGGTCAAAATAAATAAGTGGAAGTGTACAAAGTATTTTTAAAATTAATAACTTATATGGAAATATAAGTTATTACATCATTACAATGGAATTCCATCAAGAATTGTCAATAAATAATTTAAATGAAAGTAAGGATAAAGAATTCAAAATTTGACAGTTTTTTTTTACAAAGTGTTGTTACTGGGTAAATAGGAGAATTCATAAATATAGTGCCATTTTAATGAGTTTAAATACATGTATATTACTGTGGCATTTCTTTTATCATGGTCTTGATTATCAATACCAGTCTCGATGTTGTCGCGAAAGTGATGAAACCGGTCGCTGGTTATTCCAAATTTGTACATTTAAATATCATTAACAAACTTAAACATACAATTTCGGATCATCGTGTTCATTTCAAATGTTTAGGCAACAACTTTCGGATATGCAAATATTATCCAAGGTATAATTTCTCATTTAGGTGTTTTATCTGCTGTAATTCACCACTGTTATTGGGCCTCTTGTTGTTGCGATGTAAAAAATTCAAAATGCATTATATTTAGAATTATTATAATACTGCGTAAAAAAAAAAACGTGAAAAATTAGTAATAACAAGTAAAATAAGTATGGCATTTGTTTTAAACCATGAAAAGTCATTAAACAACGTTTTGCTAACAAACAATAAAAGTTAGGGTCGACTTAGACCGATTTTTTTTTCAAAATTCTTCATTGTACATTATTTGAGACATAAGTCCCAACTCCATGGGACTAAAGTCCTGTGTTGAGATGGGACTAATAGGATCAGAAACACTTTTTTTTTTAAATGCTTATATATATGGCACATCAATATGATAAACAGTAAACTCAAACATTCGGAAAATCATCAAGGAGTTTCCTACTCGAATCCCTCCCACGAAGGAAAATCCAGTCCTTAACTACTTTCTTGAAAATAGTTTTTGTCCTTGAGAGCTTAATACGCTCTTACAAAATATTGAACACTCTCGGTGCGATAAATGAGAGATGTCTGAGCAAAAGTCGTACGGATTTTGGGTATGACATAATTCATGCTCTGGGAAAACCTCGTACGGACATTTTGCTGAGACCTCTCCTTGTTGTTCGACCAGAAGTGTGTAAGGGCTTCTTTTAGGTACAGTTGTCTCATATCCAGCACCTTTATGTATTGGAAAAACTGTTCTGACGGGTATGTTGGAGGGCGCCGAATATTATTCTCAAAAATAATTTCTGTGAAATTATGAGAGGCTTTAAAATGGATGCCGCACAACCCCCCCAGCCAGCTATTCCATAGGTCGCAGTGGATTGAAACAGAGCAAAGTACACACTTCTGAGAGTGCCAATATCCAGAATGTCTCAAAGAGAGCAGAATAGATGGCACAGCTTTCTCAACCTAGAGTCTAGTCACTGGACCTGAGCCTCACATTGTATTGTTGTGATTTGTTTAGTATTTTATTTGTATCTAGTTTACGAAACATTGATGGTACGTACATAGTTAATATTAGAACATTCATATACGTTTGTACTATTTTAAGACCAAATAATAATAAAAAACAATAATACCCTTATCATTCTGGTGCATATGGTACTGCAACTACTCTAGATCAAGCTACGAGTATTTTTAATATTTGTTTAAATAAAATATTTTGCAGAAAATAAAATTAATATTTCTCCAAAGTGATCAGTCGCAGACGGCAGATAATAAGCGCATCGTGAATTCGCTTAGATAATAAATAATCCATGCTTTCTCTGGCGTTTCGGAACCCGTCACACTATTCGTTATCATGCGTAGAGTAACGATGGCATAATTAACATTAGCATCGTTAGATCGCAATGAATTTATACTTAGGTACACGAGCAACTACAAAAAGTAATTGTCGGCTTTGTGGTGTAGTGGTCAGCGCGTTTGCCTACCATGCAAGAGGTCTCAGGTTCGATTCCCGACGCGGTTGGTGTGAAATATTTCTTTAAAAAAGTGTTTTTACACAAGAATATTTAATATTCCGATTGGGCCGATGATGTATGAAGTTTTTTTATTTTTTTAGACATAAGTGAAAGGGGTCTAAACTGTTGCATTTTGGATCACATTGAACGTAAAAATTATTTAAAAAAATATTCCATACTACTTTTGGTCCTCAACCGAGGTTTGAAGTTCATAACTGTCTGAACATTTAGTCAATTATCAATATTGATAAAATTATTTTTTTGTTAGTAAATATATAATTGAATCACATTACTAATTCGAACACGTTTTAAAACTACCGAAATGCAAAAAGTTTTACACTCTGCGGAACTGATTCTGTTGAGCGCCTGGCTAATATTGACGAAAACAATGGCTCATTAAAACAATGCAACCTATTTATTACAAAACAAAGCACAACGCACGACCTTAGATGCTTATTCAATAAGATTTAATGCACATTAAAACATTTAATTGGACAGATTTTCTTACTTAAATACGAAATGACAGCCGGTTTAGCACAAAAAATTTACTTTTTCGAAAACATCAAACTCTGGTTAAGGGCCAAAATTTGTATAAAATATTTTTATTATTTTTTTTGCATTTCGAGTAATCCAAAGGGCAACTTTTTAGATTCCTTTTATTTCAAAATTTGGAAAAAAAAATTCGGCCCACCCTACTGATCATCTTACCTTCATCTAACAAAAATGATGTAGATACGCTGCGATTGGTTTACCAATGCAGTGCCCTATGCACCATTATGTGCGAAAAGGGAATGATGACAGTGAATTTTGACGACATTTATCTTTTAAAGATGAAATACTCAATATGTTTCTTTTTTGGGAGATACCGTGTGTGTTAGATTTGTTCCGACGTTTCGGCTACCTTAGGGTAAGAGCGTGTTTACTTAGGCACCCTGACAAATCCGCAATAGCGGAACACTTTATAGACACTGAATATTTTTCGCCTTCGAACCAAAAATTCTACATAAACCCAGTTATTACAGTGCACGAAAAATAAATGACGCAATTTAAATACACAGACACCCAAATAACATAAACAAAGACGACGGGCTGAAATTAAACTCAACAAGGTTCAAACTCAACAAACTCCCAAACTCAACAAAAACGAACTACATACTACAAAAACGAATAGAAATGTACCTACTGCTGACTGCGATACGGTACAAATTACTTGTACATAAACACATACCTTTCTCTACAAAACGCACGGTTTACCCTGAAGATGGCTCCTGCAATGGTAGCCGAAAGATCGGAACAAATCCAACACACACGGTATCACCCGAAAAAAACATTTTGATCGCTTTACTTTTATGGAATAGATAATCAAAATTTAATTACATAAACAAACCCTCATCCCCACCAGATGATGCATAGGACACTGAATTGGTACAATCAATGCAGCGTATCTCGATCATGTGTTACAGGAAGGTAAAGCGATAAGTCTTACGCTTCAGGTGACAGTCCGGAGACAGTGAAATATTGCAGTATAAACCACCTTAAAACAAATAATAAATTTAACAAACCTGTCGTTGGTTAAAAAAAGAACTACTATTTCACATCTAAAAACGTTTTAGTGTTTCAGACGACACGTTAATTCAATTAGCACGCTATTAGTTTTTTTTTAAATTAGCAATAATTGGCATCACGACTGCGAAGATTTCATCCGCTCCGTTCACTGCACTCACTATGTTATATATTATAATGCATGCACATAATATGTACCTGCGGTTCGGTGACGTCATCGGACCGGCGAAAGCGCGTCACGTCGCCACTGTCGCGCGATGCGACTTTCGCAATGAAAATCGAAAAGCCGAATCGATTTGCGGCGTCGGCGATTTCCGTAAAACGGACTTAATAGAGCGCTATAAATTGACCATCCACTAAAAAGATTATAACGGATAGAAAAACGTAACGTCAAAAGACAATATTTATTTAAGAAATTCATTTTTGCCTAGTTCTTGCAGACTTCCTAACAAAAAATCGTCACTCACAATCGCGAGAGTGGAAAAGCGAAAATCTATAGATGTTGTAATACGGCTCAAAATATTCTACTCCCTGAGATCTATCGTGAGACGAGCCAACCGGCAAATCGGTTTAACTATAGAAAAGTACTGATTTTAATACCATAAAACATTTTAAATGCGATTATCTCAGGTCGAGCTTTTCGAGATGCATTGTTTTGCCACCAGACGGGCGCAATGTGACCGAGTTGCGGTACCCTGGTTGTGTCGCGGGTTTCGGATTAGAGTTCCGAGGTTCAGATTCCACTTTACTACATCATTTTCCAAAAGACTTTAAAAAACAGAGTTTTAAAAAAAATGTACCAATATTTAGATAAAACCAACACTCGTGCTCCCGCAAGTTTTTCGAACTATTTACACCATTTTTTTTATTCTTCAGCCCGTACTTTATAGTAGATACGCAACAGCACACGTAATAATCCTTGTCTGACTTAGGTATTCTACTCATATTTAAGATACGCAATAGCACACGCAATAATCCTTGTCTGACTTAGGTATTTTACTCATATTTAAGATACGTAATAGCACACGCAAATTTCCTTGTCTGACTTAGGTATTCTACTCATATTTAAGATACGCAATAGCACACGCAATAATCCTTGTCTGACTTAGGTATTCTACTCATATTTAAGATACGCAATAGCACACGCAATAATCCTTGTCTGACTTAGGTATTTTACTCATATTTAAGATACGTAATAGCACACGCAAATTTCCTTGTCTGACTTAGGTATTCTACTCATATTTAAGATACGCAATAGCACACGCAATAATCCTTGTCTGACTTAGGTATTTTACTCATATTTAAGATACGTAATAGCACACGCAAATTTCCTTGTCTGACTTAGGTATTCATATTTAAGACCGAGTGAGTAGAAAAACCTATTCTTTTCGTATGTTTTATTTAATTATTATTTAAACATTTTTTTTATAAGTGGAGCGATACAGATTGGCTCAAAACAAGTATGCTTTTGACGTTGTATAGAGTAATATACAGAAAACTTAAATTGGCCCGTAATTTTAGTTTATTTGTAAATATTTTATTTTTTTGGTTTATGGCCGGCGTCGTAGCTTGGTGCTGGCCAGGCGGACGGCTGCCTGGGGCGCAACCCTCAAGAGGTGCGCAATTTGCAGACCCACAGCCTTCTTTTCTCTTTCTCTTCCTAGAAAATAAGTCTTGGGGGGCGCAACATTCAAATCTTGCCAGGGGCGCTCATAACGACGCTGGTAATGGCTGGCATTTTCTTAGGAAACTGCGACGCAAACTTGACAGTTTTAGATTTGACGATTCTACACGTGTTTTGACAACAGGAAATAGTCCCATCATCGGCCTGTACGAAACTGCATTGCATCGACCGTTTGGGCGACTTTACGATTATACGCGTGTTTTTGGCAAGGGGGTACGTTAATTTCCTTCGTTTCCCGTTTGCGTCGACACCCCGACAACTGACAACGCCAACGCCGATACGTGAAGCGTCCCGTGCCACGCGCGACGTCGGCGTCGTGTAATATCGGAATCCGCAGTCGGCCACGCTCCGTTTAGCGCGGACCGCGGCAGGCCTCGGCCGGCCTAATTGCTCGAAATTACAAGTGTGAAAACGCGCGCTGGAGCGCTTCGCCGAAACGCGATGATCGGCCAAATGGAGATGCTCAAATTTCGACGGAGATAAACAATATAATGGTCACACACAGACATGATATATTTTTATTTTCCATTTTGATTTTGATATCTTTTTAAAGGGAAATATCACATAGTACGAATACCGATAAAAACATGTGAAACGGATTTAGAAAAATTATGTATTTTAAAAATCAATATGGATATTGTGTAACAATTTTTTTTTAAAATAAAATTATTTAAAATATGTCTACAAAAACGCGACATGTTTGGCCTTGACAATTGTGACGTCAAGATTCGTGACGAAGTTCTATTTAAATTTAAATTGACACAAAGTTGAAAATTTAACCAAATCGTGACGTTTTAGGGGCGTGGCCAATGCAATAAACCGTTTTCACGGGAATTCAAAATTATAAAATTAAAAATATTTTTTTGCTCGACAGCATTTTATAGACCCTTATTATTGTAATTATTATACCAACGTCGTATTGATTTTTTATTGTTTGTGAACCATAATAAATAAATATTGTAAAAAAGTGATATTTTCCATTATATTTGGTTTATCAAATGTATAATATTTAAGCTAACTCGTTTGATTTACAGCACGGGCACCAATGTAGTAGGTAGATTTTATTTTGTTTTACTGTGTACAGTAAAAAGTGTAAAATAAAAAAAATATTTAGAAAAATGTGCGACTAACATATTTTTCAAAATTATTTCATATCTTTAATAATTTTTAAATACTTTATTATTTTTCTATTAGTAATTTATATTTACGCTTAGATTTTTTATTTATTGTTGGTATCTTTTCTGATTTTGATTTATTTGTATTTTTTTTATGTTATCGTTATTGATTTGAATTGTTTAAGCATCATTTAATGATAAAACACACGTAACAAAGAATGTCCTGTCTAAACACAGTAATTTCCTGGCTAGTCGGGATTTGAAGCCCTAATTTAACCGTGCCGTGTGGGTTTGGGCGATACATGTGAAATGGGCCATACTCGTACAATTAAAGTTCTCGTTTTAATGACCTCAAATGTTATAAATATAAACCATCATTTTTTCAGAAGAGTTGATGAAGATGATGATGAAGAGCTGATTTCTGCGAGTTTACTGAGGTTATTATATCTCATAGTAAAGGAAAATCTTTATTTCAAAGCACTGTTACAACTATATTAAACGTAGAACTTTTGGCATTTGCTGTTATTAGATCAAACTATGAAGAATTTACTATAAATGGGGCAAGTAAAACACAATACCAGAATGCACCCTTGAATTGACTTTCAAATTATGACAAAAAATTTCATAAATATTTTACGAAAAATAAAAATAGCCAATTAAACGATGTAAAATCGGTAATTTGAGGGACCATAATACATGAATATTTTTTTGGAAAGAAATCACATAATCAAAATGGAAAAAGTGGATATTCCATGTTTTTTAAACAAGGTCTTCAATTTTTAATTCTGGTCCTGAAAAGTAGGAATTTATTACTATGATATGCATTGATTAACGCGTGTAAGTATGCAAAACCAATACATAATTAGTTACAAAACATAAATGAGTTATATAAAAATAATTGCGATAGTGTCTAATGTCGATATAATATTCGACCTTCCGCATTCCTACACGATAGTAAGTCTCTAAGTCTTGTGACTAAGGTTTTTTTATCTGTTTGACAAACACTCGAGTAACCGCGATATATAAACGCCTTTAACCCATTATTGGATACATATTTTATTTAATAATTTGATAAGGTAATCCAACAAATATACATACTTGAAAACATACAAGTTGAAAGTATTCGTCGATACAATTTCACATGCAAACATAGCTTCAATTATAAAATTACTCAAAATAGATAGAATTGCATTAGTTGTTTTTTTATTTATTTCTTGTACAAAATACAATACAATAAAAAAATAGTTGAACGTGTGTACCTATAACTTGGTTATACAGGATGTTCATTAAACCCTGTCACATCCGAAACCACGATGATCAGTATCAGCAAGAAGACATATTGGCACATCAAAATATTTTTTTAGAACGTATAAAATTTTAGTAAATAAAATATCAAAAAAAGCAAATAGTTGCTTACTTCTGCAGGGGAGTAACAAGGAGGGGGGAGGGGGAGTCTGATACTGCGCCGCGCTCCTCTCACTTCTCCCTTGCAGAAGTAAGCAACCATTTGTTTTTTTAAATATTTTATTTAAAAAAAATTCTTTGTTCTAGATATTTTTTTTAATATGCTAATATGTCTTCTTGCTCATACTGATCATCGTGGTTTCGGATGTGACAGGTTTTAAAGAACACCCTGTATATATATATATATAATATAAAGTAATTTTAAACTTTGTTCCTAACCGTTCAAATTTTTATAGAACATCGTCACGAATCTTGACGTCACAATTATTAATTCCAAACATGTCGCGTTTTTCTAGTCACCTTTTTTTTTATAATTTATTTTTTAATGTTATGTACGAAAAAATGTATCTACAATATCCATTTTGATTTTAATTGATTTTAATGAATTATTCTAAATACGTTTCATATATTTTTATCGGTATTCGTAGTATATGATATTTCCCCCATTACAATCCGAGTAACCATGCCACTTTTTTCGAAAATGGTGATGGACAGACTCGACATGGTCAATATGATTCCTATAGAATGAATACCAAATTGGAGAAGCATATTCTAGATGGGGTCAAACTAGTGAGCAGTAAAGAGTTTTGATGGTATTAATATTTTTGAAGTCCGTCGTTATTCTATTGATGAAATCAAGAAGTTGGAGAGATTGGTTTACAATATTATCAATGCGTTAATAACAGTTAGGAGATTCATTTATAAGCAAGATCGTGAATGGAAATTGCAAAAGTGAAATTATCCCAGGTTTCCAAACGTATCCTGTATATACTCGTACTCAACATAGCAACATTGTAGACTGGACCAAAACCGCTTTACTGAGGCCGTTTTACACGGTTCAGAAATCTCTGAACAAGAAAAAATTGTAGGCAATTATGCCATTTTTTTTCATCACGTATCACATGGTTCAATACGAAATAAATATTCGTTATGCGTACGATACTCAAAATGTCAAATATTTAGTTTGGTGTATGAAAATGCATGTTCTTTTCTTTTATTTCTTCTGTCTCTTTCTATTGTCTTCTTTTCTTTAAAAAAAATCATCATCATTCCCTTTCCGCACTTAACTTTTAACTTTGTGGTCTAAGATTTCTATATAATGTCAGTAAATAATTGTACATATAATATAACCACTTACCGACTTTTCTATGCATACTGGTTTCGTCAGAACATTCATTACACAAACATGCTAATCCCACTATACACCTTCACCATAATCATCATCATCAGCATTCCTTTTCCGCACCTAATGGTGCATAGGGCACTGCATTGGTACACCAATCGCAGCGTATCTTGATCATTTTTTTTACATGGATGTAAGATGATCAGTCTTACGCTTCAGGTACCAGTCTAGGGACTAAGAAATATTCTAGTGTAAAAAGGTGTTTTAAAAAAACATACTCCACCTTCACCATTTTTTCAGTGTATTACATAATTTATGAAAGATGGAGGATTTCTATAATGATTGAGTATATAAATATATGAGGAATTATACCAATCTTTATTTACCAAATGAATTTGTTTTATATATTCTCATTTATTGTGAATGCAGACAATTGGTAGAATTCCATATTAAATTTGGTAATGTATCCAAAATAACTCAAGTTTATGAAATTATAATTCTACTTTTTTAAAAAAATAAATATTTGTGTTCTTGATTGATGATTTACCTAAATATTTCATTTTGACGGCCATTTTCAACGAGTTGTAAATAGCTCACTATTAGAAAATGGGAATCAAGTTGGGGTAGAGTTGGATTCGAACCACGGACCTTTGGTCCGTGAGTCTGAGACACTAGCCACAGAACCACAACCCGATTTTAAATATACAAAGGGTATATTGTGTCGCGTTTCGTCTTGTTATGTTTGTTTGAAAATGTCCTAACAAGACGAAACGCGTCACAAAATACCCTTGGTATATTTTGTAAAAAATAAAGGAGAATTATAATCCAATAAACTTGTTTTATTTCGGATACATTACCAAATTTATATATCCTCGTTGAACTTCCAAAACAAGTCAAATTTAAATTAATAAAACAATGCTATAATATTTATATTTCATTTTCCGCTACTTTGCTACCGCCTTCTTGGTTTGTCAGTATTATTTTATATTATATTTGTTAAGAAGAAAATTATTTTAATTTCTTTGTTTTTTTAATTTAAAAATCATATAATACAAATAAAATACATATGAATTACATTCTCATGAATTGCTTCAATTCAATTTGGGACTCAAATAGTAAACGGACATTAAAAACAACAAAGAAACGAAGCAAATTTAACACCTTTATAACTAAATACAACAACAATATACGAGCCAAAAAGCATTTTTCTTAGACAAACAAAATAAATATATATAAAACGCTTTCGAGAATGGAGGAAGTAGTAGACCTAGAACAAGGGGAGATAAGGTCGTTAACATCACATACTACGCAGACGAATGAATTATAACAGATATTTTATTTTTGATATTGCTTAAATCGTTGCTATATATGGTTTAATCCAAGTGAATGTGTCAAATCTAATTAGATTAGAGGCCATATTACGTATTCTTATTATTTGATCGCACTGTGTAACCTGTACATCTGTTTGTAAATTAGCCCGTTGACTACTGCCAACAGGCCGGCTTCTCCTGAAGAGTTTTAAGTGGTTTCCTCTCCACGTGAGCAAATGCTGAGAAGTTCCTGATTAGCCCACATTAATATATCCCTCCTGATCCCAATAGTTTAGATAAATATTAAGATATTTAATTGCAGAAAAATCCACTTTTTGAAATATAAACCTTGTATATTATAAGCAAGGTAAATAATAAAGCAACTCCCATATATAAAAAAATAAAAAAATCTGTTTGTAAATAAAAAAACTAGGCGTACGCGTTCACAGATTTATATTTAAAAAATAATGATATTTCGAATCAGAAAACGGATACATTTTCACTAAATATGATAAAAATTAAGACGCGTTCTAAAATTAAGCGCTCGCATACAAGATTTTAACAAATTTATGTATTACACGACGTAATGTAATGTATTTATTTAAATAGTCGTAAAAAAAATACGTACAAATATAATGTTAGTTACCATCTTACAACTCATTACATTCAGACACATTCCGTTTTCAATTTTTTTTTTCGTATTTCCCGTTCTTCATATGATTGAATTATTTAAGCAACTTTGCATGCGTCATCTCTCTATTTCTGAAGTTCATACAAGGGTTGTTGTATATCATTA
Source organism: Micrasema longulum (assembly GCF_059751315.1). Classification (NCBI taxonomy): domain Eukaryota; kingdom Metazoa; phylum Arthropoda; class Insecta; order Trichoptera; family Brachycentridae; genus Micrasema; species Micrasema longulum. Next base: position 71,890 of record NW_028280469.1, read on the forward strand.
TTGGTTAGTTTTCTTAATGTTTTGAGAGTCTATATTTATTTTCATTATTTTTAACAGAATGTGTGTTTTTTATTTTTTTATATTTTTACCACAACAGGCCAGGAGGCCCAATTACAGTGGTGAACCACATCACAAAGGCAGGCTTGAGAAAAATCACATTTATTTTTTGTGTTCTCACCGGGAATCGAACCCGGAACCTCCCGTGTGTGAGTCAAGCGTCTTGACCACTACATCACGGAGGCCGCCATGATATTATGGTTTTGTAGCGGCCTTTTTAAATCGTGTTTTAATGACATTTGGTCTTAGTATTTTTAGCTGTCAGTCATAATCGGATCGGTTTTCTGATCTGTATAATACAGCTTTTACTATTAGTCTATTATATCTACACATGACCATTAGTAAGTTGTATCTGGTAACGTTTTCCCTAGACGAGATTATCCACTTTCAATAGAAATGTATCGACGTTTTATGACGATGGTATGGTGCGAATGATATATTTTATTAGTAAAATCAGGTTATATCTAGATTTAAGCAAAGAGGCTTTTCCAATTTCTCAATTCAATATAACCGTTACAGAAATCGAAAGCGATAATTTGATTAAAATAAATACATCAAATCTTACGCATTCGGGATTGAAATAATTTTATTGACAGTCCAGTAAAATCATGTTTAACATTTTAATCTTATTCCTCTCTAAACACCATAATTTTTTTAACCCAGCCGGACCGAAGCGGGGGATTCGAATCCCCCATAGACCGATTTAAATTCGATAACTCAAATATTATTAAAGCTATTTGCCGTATATTTTTTTTAATCGTGAAATTAAAATCGGTTGGGGTGGTGCGAGTGACACAGTTTTAAATAGTGTATTTGTGGCACAAAAATCCATACTTAAAATATTACTCTGAGTCCTGATACAGACATCTATTGAAGAAATTTTTTCACAAATCACAACTTATGACACTAAAACAATTATACGATAAAACAATACTCACTTACAGATTCAAAAACTACTCTTACTCAAATGAAAGACTACTCTTACTCAAATATCCCCTACAATACTTCACATAATAATAATAATAACAAAGTGATTATAAAAAGATATAAATTTAATTTTAACTTTTTAATTTAAGAAAAATAATGTAATTTTATATTTTACCTTTTCACCACAGGCTAAGAATTTATTCAAATGATTTATTTAGAGAACAAGTGGGTTTTAAGTTTCTTCCGAAACATCACTAGATCCTCAACACAAAGACAACTTAAACAAATACAAACTAATACCACTTTTGGACAAAGGGATTTTGAGTATTATTCAATTAAAATCTATAACCTACTTCCACTATCTATTGAAACATTTAGTAACGAGAAAATGTTTAAAAAGGCTATAAAAAAATTGAAATTGGAGCAAGGTGGAAGTAAAATGGATTGTCTCATTCGCCCAAACCAATATTGAATCAACCGCTCCACAAGTGTACAGCTTATGTTAGGTTTTTGTTATTTTCATTGTGCGTTTTGTAATATAAATAATATAGATGTACATATATACCTAGTTTTTAAAACTGTGAATATTTTGTTAATTATCTCTGTTTATTAAGTTAGTTTTCATTGTTTATTCTCAAATGTAAAAAAATTTCAAAAAAGTATATTGTTAAGTGTCCTCGGCATGGGTAACCCCAGTGAGGTCACATTATTTAATTTATTAATTATAGTTTGGAAGAGAAAAATATGAATAAATAAATAAAAAAATAAATAGAAAGAAGCAATTTCCTGTTTTTGTTTTAAAATTTTGAAAGATGTTTTTTTTTTCTATTTAAAACAAAAAAAGACGTAAATAATACAAGGGTCAATTTCACTTTATGTTTTACATACGTATTCGGCAAACTAACAAAAATGAATAAAATACACGAATGAGTAAAATATGTGTACAAGAAAACATGAATCAATTATTGCACAGTCATAAACACTTCCAACGTTTTATTCTCCTGACGCCATATACAAGTAGGCGCTGGGGTCGTTTGGTCCCCCGTTCAGATCATGTGTAATTTTTGGATGCTTAGTAAAGGGAAAGGTTAAACAGGCATAGGGGCAGCGATTGCCGCCGGAAGTCAGCAAGAAAATGGAAAATAATCAATAAATTATAATTATTTTGTTTTTTTACATTTTATACATTAAAAAGGCGCGCTCTGTATCGAAATTATTACAACGTTCCGAGAGAATATATTTATTTGATCTAAAGTTGGATTTAACGCTTCAAACGATATGCATTCTGAATTAAAATAATTTACTTTTAAGGAGCTCTGCGCTGGTTTGGACATGTAGAACGAATGGACAGCGAAATAACGTCTAAAAATATTTACGATGCGAATGTTGATGAATGCAGAAATAGAGGAAGACCGAGAAAGACATGGCATGACCAAATCCAACAAATACTTGAAGATGGACACGTTCAAAGTCGGAATAATCGGCGCGCGTGCATGAGAAGATGTATGAATGCAGAGAAAGCGAGATCTGTATGCTAGTATAGAGTGATGTGGCGTTCTATACTCTCTGCCTAGCCTTACGGGGAAACGGCGTGATGGTTTGTTTGTTTATAAATAACTGCAGTCCTAGTCAAGTAAAATCCCATTTAACTTTTTTACTGATTTAATTTTTAAGATCCTCGTGACTTTTTAACTTGTTTTAACTATGTATTTATTTTTTTAAATTTTTATTACATCTTTTACTTTATTTTTTAATATGCTGTTTTTTTTTCTTTCTTTAAATATGCTTTTTGCTATACAACATACATTCATTTTTTTATTATGACTTTAAATATGTTTCTTGCTATGTATTCTGTTTTTTATGTTTTCACTGCATTTGTGTTTTTTTTTACTACATTTTTTACTATGTTTTTACTACATTTTTACTATGTTTTTACTACAATTTTACTATGTTTTTACTACAATTTTACTATGTTTTTAATCCATTTTTTACTTTGTTTTTCACTTTGTCCTGTATCTTTATAACTGTTTCTATAAATTGATTACTGTTTTTTATATTTTTTTGACTGTTTTAGAACGGGGTAAATAGCCCTAGTTAGACAGTCAAAGCAACTTTACATAAATTATAATTTTGTGTATGTAATATAATGATAATAAATAAATAAACACATAACATATACTGACGCGCTCCGGGTCCCAATTTCAATGGGAAGTCAACAGAGTTATCTTCGACTGTCTATAGAGAGAAATCGATATTTGTGTACGAAACTGACTAATGTTCGAAATACTAGTTTCCAAACAGAGAATCTTCAAATAAAAATTGTAATCTGCAAGCTTGCTTTAGTACTAAAAAAGCCTGACTTCGGTTGAAGATGTAAAACATAGGGCCTTACTTATAAATCGGGTATAAAGTTAAGCTTAAGAATAGTGGTAGAATTATGATGGTATAGAAAAAAAGTATTAATTATAAACCTCGCATAGAGTTAAAGTCAGTTTAAATCTGGGATAGCGACCATAGAAACGTATACCTGCACACTATGTGGTATAACGCTGAAATAAGCACGCGATCTGTCAAAAGTCATATTTTTCCGTAATCAAAAGGGATAGTTTATCAGTTTTTTTTCAATTTTAAACAATTTCGAAGCCCCGCAACCTTCTTCAAGTAATTTTTAATAATATATGAAATCTTATAGGTTTGTATGTATTTTAATTAATTGTGATAAAAAAGAAACATGAATAAACTTAGGAACTCGTTTTTACGTTCTCATCTTCTTCCCAATTTTGATTTCTTTTTCAAACGGTTTTCTCCAAGTTCTCCATTACACTGAGAAAAGTCTCTATTTGACTTAGACGTTTGTTTATTGTTGTTAAAAAAGTTACTGCGCACGCGCACATATCAGTGTTGACTGTTTAAAAAAATGAAGCATGAAACAATAAGTGAATTGTTATTCCAGGTAGTAAATATTTTTAAAAAGTTTTTTTTAATATCGGTTATAAATAGTTAAATCGTTAAAAAATTATTTCTTAATGTAAACCTGGTATAAGTAAATCTAGTAAGTAAGGCCAATAGTGTACTTTTTTGAATGGAGGAATAAGCTGAGGTAATCAGCTAGTTTCATCGTTACACCACAAAGTTAGTGCTTCAAATATAAACTTTATAAGAATTATTTTATTTATTCTTCCATAAACATGGTTACCATAAAACATTATTATCGAAAGTCAAGTAAAATGGTAAGCTGTGCTTAGTCGCCTTTTTTGACGATTCGCCCCTGGTGTGCAAAGTGGCGATTTTTTTCTCTGTTGCAACAAATTTAGACTTTAAATTTAATTTAAATTAAATAAACTTTTTCGGTTTCGTTTCGGCCGATGCTAGAACAGAATCCGAAATTCGCTTTCGGTTGAAAATTTCGTTTCGGTCGTTCACTATCTGATGAGAACAAACGACGGAGAAGAAAAACGTCAACGCAATCTCTCTTACCTTCGTTTTCGTCCTGCCCGCGGCGATGTTGCTCCTGCCGTTGATGAGCACGTTGTCGTTCTCGAAGGCCACGTCGCACGGCGAGGGCGGCCGGCCCGTCCAGTCCTCGTCGCCGCTGTCCGCGCCGCCGCCGCCGCCGCCGTCCGTGCACGTCTCGCCGCCCAGGCCGGGGATGAGGATCACGTCGCCGCTCGGCTGGAAAAGGGGGTCGGGTGAATATTTGCCGGTCGGAAAATGTGTATATTCGTATGCGAGTTCGCTCATCGATACTTTTTTATGCAATGCAGCGTAGTTAAAAACATTCTAATTCTACAGAATGGGGCAATGAGGAGAATGCTTAACCCTCCCTCCCCAGTGATGTGTAGCTAGTACACATTGCGTCTAATAACTATAATATCCTATATTAACAGTATACCTTTGTAAATAAAAAAAAAGGAAAATACAAACAGTAAATTTTGGAGTCCCACAAGGATCTATTTTGGGTCCACTATTATATATTTTATATATTAATGACTTATCACTGTATAATTTTAAAGGAAAAATTATTATGTATGCCAACGACATTGGACTATTCTATAAAAATCAAACAGACGTATAAACAAACAATGACATAAACGAAGACCTTACTATGTTGACTAAATGGACAAACACAAACTTACTTACACTTAATGAAAAAAAATGCAATATTATCCATTTTGAATCAAGAAAAAAATGTCACAAAGTAGATGCTTACATAAATAATGAACGACTAACTGAAAATTGAACATGTTAAATACTTAGGCCTAACAATAGACAGACAATTAACATGGACAATTCATATCAACAATTTAATTAGCAGAGTGGCGACTTTATCGAGTCCTTTTTTTAAAATCAAAAACTTTGTTCCAATAAAGGAAAAAACTTAGACGTTGTCCTGCCCGAACGTTGGCTTGCCTGCTGTTAGTTTGGAAAAAGACTTTTCATTGATAAGTAGGTACCTAGGTACTTGTTTGTGATTTAATTCCAAAACTAAAAATTGATAATATTCAAATATTGAATTTAAGTAGGCACCTAGGTACTTATTTAGTTATGGTTGAATTCCAAAACACAAAATATTTTTTTTTTAAATACAGCATTATTTTTGCAAACGTCAAACTCCGGTCTTCTCACCAACAGAGGGTTGTACTTATGAAGGAATACGATTTTTAAAAATGTATTGAATTTATTATTATTTTAGTATTACCAAAAATTCAGTAAAAAGAAATAAATGGGTAGAAATTATAAGGAATTTAAGAAAAGAATTTGAATGAGATCCATAAAAAACAAATGCTGTTTGTAAACATTAAAAAACCAACTTTTTTATGAAGAAAAAAAAACGTCTCCCCATTTTTTGTAAATGCATTTTCCTCAAATGCAACCCTGGTAGATCTACGAATAAAACATTTATGCTCCTTACTTCTTTTTTACATATTAAATTGAAGATTTTAATATCTACGAACACGAACAGCGCAAAGACCTATATTTCTCTGAAAACCGCACGTAAATCGGTTAAGCCGTTTAGGAGGAGTTTAGTGACATCACACGTACAGAGGTTATAAATATTTATATAAATATTAAACCGTAACTTTGTGATTAAAACGCCATATTCTAAATTCATCTAGCTGCTTGCGTTTAAAAGTTTTAAGTACGTAATATACCGCCGTACCTGTACAATGAAATATCTCAAGACGCAAGCGGGGGAGGGGTGGGGAGTTTTGAGTAATGATTATGATTAAGCATCACATCTAGAACACATGTGCAACAAATCAGCTGGTTATGAAATATTTTGTGTTTAAAACCTAAAATTCCCGGGCTATGGTAAACGAAATGTTGTTTACACTCAAGTTCTGACATTAGAAATAAAATCCCCCGCTGTTATTCAAAATGTCAGTATTACGGCAACGCTAAATGACCTTTACGTTATAGGCGCATAATATACCGTAGAGTTTAATGCAGGTACTATAGAAGCTGTTGATAGGCGTACTATTATATAGATACGCTAACAATAAAATATATAATGTAGAGCTGTTCAGCCACGCCCGTATCGTGTGATTATTTTGTTCAACTTTCCCACAGATATGCCGTTTTATACATGACGATTCAACGCGTTAAGATAACATTGATTATTAATTATTACCCGTCGTGAACTTGTAACGGTACCTATGTGTCGCAAGACGGGAATAATTACGGCACAGCTAAAAAAAATCTTTTTTGGGGTAGGGAAATTGGTGATACGAGACCTCCTTTTAGCCGATTTCTCATGGATCAACCAATCAATGAGAAAGTTCAATTTGACCGGAAATTGGATATAGAAATGATTTCTTACACGTGGAAAAAATAGAGCATTTAATTGTACTGCGAAGTTTCCCTAAAATATGTAAAAAAAAATAAAAAATGATTTTTTTTAAATGCACAAAATACGCAATTTTATCATAGACACAATTATCTGTTTTTTTCTGTTCCGACTTGTTAGAAAATTCCGGGTTAAATCGGGACTCTTCGATATATAAATAAAAAATATTTATTAACATATTAAAACAATATACAAAATAATTAAAACAATGTAAAAATAATCAAAACAACATACAAAATAATAGTAGAAAAATATAAATGATAAAAATTATAATAGAAAAATATAAATAATAAAAAATTATACATGTCGAAAAATGGAATGCAGAAAAGTTATATAATAATACGTATGATAACCGATATTAACATATTAAAACAATCTACAAAATAATCAAAACAATATTCAAAATAATCAGAACAATATACAAAATAATAATAGAAAACTACTTTATTGAAAGTCACAGGTTCTTCTACATCAAGCAATGATAGTGTTGCAAAAGATTTCTGGTTTTCGAAAAGCCAACCCACCAGTCAGGACAACTCACCAAAGAGAACAAGTGACGTCACGCGCGGAGTAATTAGAAAATTAGAAGCTATTAACGAACAAAAAAAATAAAAACCACTAAACTTCCTCATTACAACGTTGTAGTGATGAATTCCGGTTTCCGGGTAGCCATTTTTCTCAACATTTAGTGTATTTTGACGCTACGGGCCTCTGCTCTTAAAGTTAGCCCAACTCACCGACAACAGCTCGTGATGTCACGAGGAGAGTAATTTCAAAATCACAATACTCAAAAAAACCATAGCGATGAAAAAACGACATAAAACATATTTTTGGCTTAGTTTGATCGATAGTCTTTTAACATTTCGTGTGCCATCTAGACTGACAAGACACACTCTTCTGTTTTACACAGACAACACGTCAACGAACTATTTAATACAATATACAATACGTAGAATATGCGAGCAATAAAACAACAGATTTACAGAGGCTGATATTTTTCATGACAATGTATGTAAATTTAAGTCATAAGTCAAAGATATATTGAGAGAAGCAGACATTTAATGAACTTGATTGTTATAGAAATCATTTTCAATTCTTATCTTCTACATTTGTTATATTTAAGATGATTAAAAATATTGTCTTAAGGGTGAACAATTTTTTTGGTGTGTGCATGGGTGTCCTACACTAATATACAAAGACATTGTGAATATATTTAGTACAAACTGTGTGTTTACCCAATAAAATAAATAAATAAACAAATAAAATAAAAAAAGTAAACTTCCTCATTACAATGTTGTAAAAACATTGCTGACTCGAGTTATTATCATTGTCAAGCTTAGCGTTGATTCTCCGTCGCGAGTTGAATAAATTGTTCAATAATTTAGGACCAAAAATAATAATACATAGCGCTGTCAGAACGAGTCTTTATGTTTGCTGGCCATTCACTTGACATTGGAAAATTGCATTCCCACGAGATCGGAAACACGAGGAGAAAGGGCGAAAGCATACGAGGCAAATAGTAAAAAATAATGTGTAAAAATCTAAATGTTGATATAATTACGTGATTTTTTTGCCAAGTGCGCGTGTTTTATAGGCGATTTTTTAAAATCAGGTAATGAAATGGTTCGATAAGATTACGATGCGTAAAATGTACAAGTGCAAATAAAATAAAGACCACTCTTCAAAAGTATTCAGCTTATGTACTCATGTAAAATATATTTTGATATTTGTGATTTTGACATTTTTATTAATTTTGTGGTGGTGTCTTGTATTCAACTGGCATTCCGTTGGTGCAATGTTGCCAACTTGTGCAGATTTCCAAGTACCGATAAAAACTAGATTATTATTTGTTATGCAATTCTGTGCAAATTCTAAGCGGTTGATTAGTCCATTACTTTCTATCGCGATAAGAATTGGCGATATAATTTTTTAGGAAGGTCGTTTAGTCATAACATGGATCAGATATCAAAAGAGAAGCCCGAGTAAAAAAAATGATGGTCAAGAGAGGGGAAACTCTCAGGGGTGCGCCATTGATGGTCACCGGTGTTTGGAAAACTTGTCTTTATATAATATGTAATGTATCATTTATGTTAAAAGCATTAATTTTGCGTCACACATTTTAAACGATGTTAGTAAATATTAGTATATAACCACTTACCGACTTTTTAAAATATTATAAGAATAATTATATTAAATAACTTTGAGGTTATATACTAATATTTACAAACATTAATTGTACAAAATAAATTTTAACAAATAGTTATTAATATATTGAGTTTTTCTACTGACATTTCTTGGTGGAACTGCATTTTAATTATAATAATAAAAATTACTTAATAGTTTTATTCCACTTTTATTTACAATTACTTTATAAAAATTTTACCAGTGACCGGGTTTCGTCGTGACCGACATCGTCAGACTGGTCCAGTCCAAACCCGGTCACTGGTAAAAAAAAATTAAAATAATTATAAATAAAAGAGGAATAAAACTATAAAGTATTTTTATTATTATAACAAATAGTTATATCTTAATTAATCAATATTTTTTACACTGTTAATAATTTAGACGCTTTCTGATGACACTTAAGTCACCTACATGGATTTTTTTGATGAAACCATCGCCATCTAACGAAACGATGCGATAGACCCAGCATCCGTAATCTCTGTTTTAGTCCGTTATGGTACAGATTGTTCCAAGTTGCCTGGATTCTTGTTTTTGGAAGTCTGAAACATTCATCCCCCTCGTAGGATTGCAATGTATTTCGTTATTACGCTGAATATTACTGAACATGTATTCGGGAAACAATTTACTTTTTAGTTTGAATATAATACTAATTCGAATACCTGGTAGATGCACTAGAAGTAAAGAATTATTTTTTTGCAACAATTCACGAACCAACTTCGAAATGCATTCTCCTATACCCAGGATACATAGGTATGGAAATGAATTAGAACAAATATTCGATATTTTCAATACAAATTCTGTTCATGAATTAAAACGAATTTTCACTAGTTATTTATTAGAAAAATAATGGATTTATTTTTAAATATAATATTAATTTAACCTTGTTTCCTGGAATACGTGATTTTTATTTCTTTATTTAACATGTTAGACATAATTTAAATTGTACATTGGTGGATTTATTGCCAAATGGCAACTTCTTCCAACCAACTGATGATGATGATTTCAATAAATAAAGGTATTTTTTAGTTAATTTGTTCTAAGTTTTTTTTATTTTATTGTTCAAAAAAATTATATTTTTTAAATATAAGTATTTTACATAAACATAAGTATGTTGTATTATTTTTTAATTATTATTATCTAGTTATTCTTAACTTTACTGTGTTATTTATATTTAGAACATAAGATTTTCTCATGGTTATTGTGATATTTTATTAAGAGATGTTATGTTTCTTTTTAACTTTTTGTTCTTTGTATTATATCTTCACTAATTTTTTTAGTTTTAATTATTCTATTATTTCATACTATGTACTACATGTTTATTATGCACTGCTGTGATTATTTCTGTAAATTTTTATTTTTTGTAAAAGGTTCTTTGAACCTTTGATGTATATTTAATGATTTATTGCCAAATATAAAAGACTCAAAATGTAAAACAAATTTTAAAATAAAAATAACTGCACATAAAAATAGTGTAGCGAGAGATTTAAAAAAAAAATATATGTAAATCAATAAACGTAGTACTTTATTTAATTGGTACACATATTATTTGTATTTTTATGTATTTCATTGCTTTATATTTGTTTTATTATATATTATACTATATTATTTATGTTTAATTAAGTAACATGTATTCTTGGCACATATATATTCTTTATATTTGTATAATAATGATTTTTAATTTCTTACATTTGATTAGCTAGGCATTTACAATTGAGTAGTTTTAGTTTTTCTTTTTTACGTTATTGTTTTATTAGTATAGGACTACTTACGCTCTAAAGATAAAAAATCTCCACCTTAGAACAGGCTGTGCCATGTTAGGTGGAGACTATCATAAACAGAGAACACTCCGTTTTTATTTTACATTAATTGGATTTATATAGATTCCCTGTTATTAAATACGTATATTATATTTTTGCAATAAATTTATAAATAATAAATAATAATAATAATAAATAAACAAATGTTTGTAAAAGTTAAATATTCCGCTAAATCACAAAAAGAACACTCCCACACTACTCTGAATTCGGGCGAAGCGAAGAAATATAATGTTTTTGGGTCCCAAAATATAAAATGTATTGTCCGATCATTGTAAAATCATGACACGGATCCAATTTAATACATTTACAAGTGAGATGTCAGACCATTTGTTAAAATACATTTCTTAAAAAGGATATTAAATATTGTAAAATTGTTAGCTAAATTCACTACTGTTCAGGCAATAAAAGAAGGTACTTTTGACAGATCACTATAGATAGTGTTGTAGCTGTCTTTTTTCTTTAGATTTTCGATATCGATTTTGAATAATTTCCCGTCAGTAATTCAATCACAGATAACTATCGACGTGCTTAAAAACATGCTAAGCATTTGAGCGAGCACAATGAACAATATTTTAGATCGGGTTGTGGTCCTGTGGCTAGTGTCTCGGACTCACGGACCAAAGGGCTGTGGTTCGAATCCCACTCTGACCCAACTCGATTCCGATTTTCTAATTGAGTTATTTACAACTCGTTGAAAATGGCCCTCAAAATGAAATATTTGGGTAAATCATAAAAACGCAAATATTTATTTTAAAAAAAAATAATAATAATAATGAACATGCTTAAGTTATCGCAGTCATAAGTCAACGCGTGTGTAATCTTTAAGTCAACGCTCTTGTCGGTGAGTTTTTTGTTTTCTTCGTAAATAAATACAGTTCAGTGGCGAAAAATCGGCGTATACTATAAATAAAAAAATAGAATATATTGCATTTGCAAAATAGTAAGGAGTATCTAATACAAAAAAGTGAAAATTTAATTACAATAGCGACTGCTTTTCTTGATATTTGCTTGCCAACCGACGGCTAAATGCAATAAATAGCATGATAAATAATAAATAAATAAATAAAAATGGCAGTTTTGGAATATTTTCCATATTTACACCGGTGAAATTCAAATATGTGATTGCGCAGCAGGATTCGTAAATTCGCGAAACGTAAATATTTTGACATTTGATATTAGGTGTTCACGGATATTCCATTGTGATCGCGAATACGATAAACAACCACGGTGGGAAATTGTTATCTCGTCGCTTATTAGCATGTCGATAGTTATTTGTGACTGAGCAACAGAGGGGTGAATAGAAACGAGTTTTCATATTTATGACTAAACAACTTAATACTTACTAAAAAAAGGCAGTCTATTTAATTGTTTTATTTGGTAATTCAACAGGAATATATGAATCAAGGTAAATCAAAATAATACAAAAGAAAAATATAATATTTGATTCTCACAATAATTATAGGACGACAAAGATAGTAACATAAATAGCTATACACGTGACAATGGGGAAGTTCAGTGGTTTTAAAAAAAAAATATTTGTTAATAGACTGTTAAACTAAGTCAAAAATTTTTTTAAAAATTTTTATATATCGTATTATCGGCGCTACGATTTTTCAAAGTTTTGTATTTCTGAAATAACTCCGCGTGTAACGTCAGAGGTTCATTCCGCTTATTCTCATTCAGTTATTTCCATTGGTCCAGAAGCGACAAGCAGACCGGAAATCTTCCATAGCTCTCAGATCATAGGTTGATTCACATGAACCAGTGACGTCATTTAAAGTAGTGCGTTTTTATCAAAATATTTTTTTATATTTTTTCTGTACATTTTCAAGAAACTTTGCCGTACAATTTAATGGTCTAATTTTTACCCCGCGTAAGAAAACATTTTTTGTATCCAATTTCCCGTAGGGCTGAAGTTCCTTATTATTTTAAAAGTAATAATTGTTTCATTTAGATTAACTCGGGAGTATTATCTTTTAATATACTGAGTATGGATCACATAATAATAATCGCGAATGAAATAGTGATTTTTGACGCTATTTTGTGCATGCATAACACGACGAAAACGTGGCTCGTATAATCCGCGCTCACGCCGCTGGTCACGCCGCACAAACAAGAATAATAAAAATATATTTTTCTAAAATAAAATGGGCAATGAAAAAAATTAAATAGATTACATTATCGAGTTTTTTTTTCAAAAATGAAAAATTTTGTTCCAAAAACGGAACAAATTATAATGCATGAAGCTTATGTTAAAACTAAAATATGTTATTATTATTATTATTATTATGGATAACTTATATAGCGCCATTTTCGTAATAAAATACCTCAAGGGCGCTTTACATGGTGATTCTATTAAGTTAATTTAATTGAAGCTTTTTAATTTGTAATTTAATCAAAATAATTTATTTTGTTGTCACGTGCTACGGATTTATTCAAATGATTTAGAGAACAAGTGGGTTTTAAGTTTTTTCCGAAACATCACTTCACTTTCACAGCCTCGCACCTCTGCTGGGAGAGCATTCCATGCCATAGGGCCTGCGACCGCAAATGCGCGTTCACCAAATTTAGTGCGCTGTTTGCGTAGAGGTATAATAACTTTTCCTCTCGCCGTAGACGTAGCTGATCTAAGCGTGAGACGCCTGTCAGCTAGTTCATCTGGAATGCATAGTTCCCTTAGATATTCCGGAGTTGAGTTGTGCAGTGACTTATACATAAGCCAACAGAGTTTGTATTCGACCCTCTGTGGAAAACGTAGCCAGTGTAGTTCCAATATGGGAACAGGATATAAAAATCACATATACAGATTACAAAGTCACCTAAATAAAATATTAAAGTTGGTACATGACCTTCCCTATCTAACTGAAACTAGAGAACTTTTTAAACAAACTAAGCAATTAAATATTACTGAAGTCTTTCAACTAGAATCACTAAAATGTATCCATAAATTAGCCACTAATGTAATTGTAGACGAAGAACTAAAACTTGTAAAAAAATGTAGTAAACATGGACATAATACGAGAATATCAGAAAAATATCATACACAACTTTCTAAAACAAGACAAGGAGAGTCGAGACTAATAAACCAGGGACTGAAATTATACAATGAACTACCAGACAAAAAAAAAAACTAAATAAAATACTCAAAAAACTTTTATAAAGATGAAAAAAAAAAATATTTTGAACAACGGAGTATGAATTTAAAATGTATTTATTATTTTTGTAAAATGAATGTAATAATCCGTAAGGGTCAATAAATAAATTTTAAAATAAAAAAACCTAAAGTTTGTAATTCGTGAACATTTCTCGATTTCAGTGACCGCTACTTTTAAACATATTTTACATTTTAGGGCATGTCTATGTATTAATATGTCAATGGCGCTATACGTTTGGCGAACTAAACACCGATTTTTAAAGTAAATTTCCACAATTTGCAAGCATCGCTCGAGTTTAGGGGTTTCATTATTAATTTGAGTATTGTTACATGGCACAAATGTGAAACAAACTGTCTTTAGTTTGAAAAGAGGCGGAATTATCAATCGAAAGTTCTATCACGACAAAAAAACACAGTTATCTAACACAGTTTTCATCTCAAACACGAGTCTGTGGTGTCAAACCACTTGACAACAATGAATGGTTTAAACTTAAGGCCAATGTCAAGATGGGACGTTAACATACGCGTCTGCAGTACCAAGGTTCACCCTAGTGTGGGGTCATTTAAGCACTAGAAAAAAAGTGACCCAACTCCAAAATTTTAAAGCGTTATTTTTGTGAAAATGCACCTCAAG
>NW_028280470.1:0-45199 GCF_059751315.1 Micrasema longulum
ATTTTAAATGGAATCCGCTTATGTTCAGTTTAGTGCTGGCACTTCAATAATAATGGAAATATCTTCTAAATGTCATTGTGATAATTTTTAATTATCTTTTTTACAAGTTTTGCATTAAAATACTGTAGAATAAAGCTACTATTGCAAAGTCAATAATAATAATTGCTGTCTGAAATAATTTCTATAGATCCACAGAAAATATAGCCATATATAATAATATTACTTATATATTATGTACTTATATGTAGGTAAAGATGAATAAACATTTTTTGTAGATTACCATAAAATAAATCACTCCTCGGCACGGGTTTCTTTCCGATTAAGTTGTTGATATATAATAATGAAAAAGATGTTGAAAGAAGAGTGAATGCGGGCAACAAAATGAACGGAGCACTAAGCACAGTAATTTCTAATAAAAATATGTCAATCGAAGCTAAACTGGCAGTGCACAACGGAGTTTTAGTCCCAACACTTATGTATGGAAGTGAATCATGGAACTGGCAGAAGAAGGATGAAAGCCGAGTGAACGCGGTTGAAATTATTTGTGCTTCTATTCATACAATACTCTACTTGTAATGTAAATAAAGTATTTATTTTTTGATAATTAAATAATTACCTTTTCCTGTTAGTCATGCAAGATTCTTGTTAGATTCAACTGTGTCAGTAAAAGTATCATATTTGTAACTAGTACACAATTTACTAGTACCCATACATAATTTTTAAAGGTAAAGTGATACTTAAATGAAATTAAGACAATTTCAATTATAAACTCTTTGTTTTTAAATACTGACTTGATGTGAATATTTTTAGCTAGTGTATTACTTTTTATGATGTTTATATTTGAATAGTGATGCTGCTCAAAGATAACAGGGTATTGATGGGAGTGTAATTTACAATTTAATTTTTAGAATACATCGAAGTCTAATCCATCCCAGCTAAGATGCTTGCTGTGTGGAAGATTGCGTCAACAGACTTCTCCGGAGGACGACCAAGGAAGACGTGGCATGATCAGATAAACCAAAATCTTTAGTCTGGTCATGTCAAAAGCAGACAGAACCGAAGGGCATGTATGACAAGATGTATGAATGTGGAAGAGGCTAGGATTTTATGCCAGAATAGACGTGTGTGGCGGTCCATTCTCTCTGCCTACCCCTACGGGGAAATGGCGTGATGGTAGTAGTAGTAGTAGTAATATATAATAATATATAGATTATTTTTTATTCTGCTTTTGTTAATACTATTATCATTTATAAGTGGTTAAATATGTCTATAAAGGAATATTGTTAAATGCTTGTCCCTAAATTCAAGTTGTGAACCCGTAGTTAGTGTCGTGGACTCACGAGTCAGAGGACCAAGGTTCGCACTCCGCTTCACCACAACCCCATTTTCTAATAGTGAGTTATTTACAACTCGTTGTAAATGGCCCTCAAAACGGAAATATTTGAGTAAATCGGAAGAACGCAAATATTTATTTTTTTAACTTAAAAAAAAGAGTTTGAATGAACTAGAACTTGTGACGTCACTAGGGGAGTTTTTCCAAAAAACATAAAAAAACCTGTATACCTATATATATAACCTACATATTTTTTTTTGATAGGCTTAGTTTTTTTTAGCTCATTAAAAATTTTAAAAAAAGTAAATCTACTGAACTTGCTCATGAAATCGGACAATGTATTTATCTATGTTTTTCATGGAGAAAAATTTGTCTTAGATATTCAGCTCTTTCTTGGATACAAATGATCCAATTTGTCACTCTCAATACAGTTCAAATTACTGAATGTGTATCGTTTGTCACTGTCTGTTACGTCCTGTTTATCACGTTTACATTATCGACAAAAAATACTTTATCAGAAGACTAAAAAAAACAGTTTTTTTATATATTTGTTTTCTTTATTTTTTGAGAGGGAAAACATTTTTGAGAAGGGAATATGAAAGTATTCCACATTCCCTCAACTCTTCCACCTGCTAACTTTTAAATAAGAACAACTCTCTAGGGAGGAAATCCAGCCAGTCTGCAAGCATTTGGACATACTCAAACATCGTTGAATTAACTACCTGGTAAAAGAAGAAGCATAAACATTGAAAAAATGTTTTCAGGCGTTGCCTAGTAGGTGATTTGGTTCAGCCGGATGAATCTCACCCACGATAAAGGTTTCAGCTCTTTTACTTCACAAAAGTCAACAGATGGAAGAGTTGAGGAAATGTGGATGTTCAAACATGGGCAGAATGGTGACTGTTACACAGTGTGTGAAGTGGTCACTTAAACCAGCCAATGACAGGTCATAAGCCCTGTTAATGCGTAGACTTCCATATACCCTTCTCAAAAATGTTTTCCCTCTCTGTTAAAATAAATTTGAATATGAATAACTCCCTAGGGAGGAAATCCAGCCAGTCTGCAAGCATTTGGACATACTCAAACATTGTTGAAATAAAAGTTACTTACACCACAATTCAGCCTCTTTTTGGAGTAATATTTTAAACCACTCTCGCGGTACGAGAAATCTGTCTGAAAATTTTATTTGTCAATACACGAGATAATACGGCCGCGAGAGCGTTTGTAATACCAGCTCTGAAAGTTTCTTTTGGCGAGCGGGCTATTTCGTTCACATCCTGTCGCCGAATGAAAAGCTACGACTACGAGGGTTTGAACAAATTTTGAGTGAAAATATTATATAATGTCTCATTTTTAACCTTATTTAAATGTAAAGATGAGAAAAGCTCAGAGATTTTATCAACATTAAGTTTTTTATTTCTTTTTGAAATTAAAACACAAATAAAAATTACAAAATTATCGTTAAATCACCGTACCAACTTATAGGTTATTTTAAAAACAATATATAGGAGTGTGTGCGGACCGACTACTGCTTTACAAAATTATGACAGGAATGGTTGACTGTACAGAACTGCTTGACTTAATAACAAGTGCCAGCCAGGATTTGAACGGTACCACCTGTTTCATGTACCAATAAGTAAAACATCGTATGTTAAAAATGCATTTTTTTCGTAGGACTTTTTCAATGTACAATACCAAATTTAAAAATATAGATTACACAAACATCACTCTGTCAGATTTAAAATTTACACTATAAATGTATTATGTAACTTAGTAGACATTATAATAATAAATGTGTACATCTTCCCTCCCCTCTTTATCCTCTCTTCGAGCATTCTTGTCCTTATCCCGCCTAATTTACAGTAACTTAATGTTCTTAAAATAAATATTTAAAAAATCTTTGATTATTGAGTACGTGAAAAGAACATTTTTATATGTTTAAATTTTATGTATTTATTTGATAAGTAATATATTTTCTTTACTAACTTTGTATACTATGTGGAAATCTGTTATTAGTTCTGAGTTTATACACTATAAATATCAGTTTGTTTACTAAAAATATGTATGTAGAACTGTTGATTTCCCAAATAAAATAAAATAAAATAAATAAATAAAAACATATTAAAACAGAGATGAAGAACATTTAAGAGAAGGTAATATATAAGTCTAGGTATCTACAGGGCTTACAAACTGTCAATGGCTGGTTAAAGTAGCCACTTTACACACTGTGTAACATTCACCATTCTGCCCATATTTGAACATCTATATTTCTTCAATTTTTTCATCTGTTGATGTTTGTGAAGTTTGTGACACCGAAAAGTATTGCACGTAACATACGATTAACAAAAAATCGAAAAGTGTAATTATTTTCTTGTAGACCATTTAATTTCTTCTGCTGTCAATGCAAATCCCCATTTAGCCATTATTTTATTTTTTATGAAAGGTGTAGTTTTTCTCCCTTGTTTAGACAGAGGTTTACCAGAACCTTCTTAAGAGTGATTTATCAATTTTAAATCGTTTAGCTGCTTTACAAAATGACAGTTTTCCAGTTCTGACAAGCCGCATGGCTGTACATGTACATAGGTCTTTTAAAGTTTTTAGGTTTTTTTAATGTACTTTTGTGGCATTTAAAAGTTAAGATTGAGCCCTGAAGTCTCGTTTTTACCCACAACCCCGTACAGCGTCGCAATTTTACCCCACACAAAAAACAAAGCTTAAAGCAACACTGATTTATGTTTGTGTAAACAGACAAAAAGTCTGCTAGCATCGATCGACACTGCAAGCAGTGACATTCGGCGTTGGGCGTTCGCAATATAACAAAAGTTTGTTCGCCAAGTTTGAAAGATTTTGTAAGGATAGTAAGGTATACTTTTATATTTTTCAAAGGCATTTATAGTAATAAAATAAACATTTTTATAAAAGTAATACTTACTATGTAATATTATGTAAATAAAATTAGTATTTTTTTGTTACTTTTTGAGATACTAATGTATTAGCAATTCTGCTGTCTTTTATTTAGCTGACTTTTTTCATTGTCTCATTTATATCCAACTCAATTGTTTTTATTACTTGACATTCCGTCATTTAACTGATTGAAAAATCATGATTTTTTCTGCCGACTCAAAATGGAAGGAGAACATGTTTTTTTATGATGTGTACTCTAAGAAATAAACATTTATTATACATGGTGTTCTTTAAACCCTGTCACATCAGAAACCACGATGATCAGTATGGGCAAGAAGACATATTGGCATATTTAAAAAAATATTTAGAACGAATAAAATTTGTAAAAATCAAATATTAAAAATGACAAATGGTTGCTTTCTTCTGCAGGGGAGAAGCGAGGGGGCACGGCCGCGCGGTTAACGGTGTGTCAGACTCCCTCTCCCCCTCCTCGTTTCTCTCCTTCAGAAGTAAGCAACCATTTGTTTTTTGTGATTTTTTTTTTTTTTAATTTTTCGTTCTAAAAAAATATTTTAATGTGCCAATATGTCTTCTTGCTCATACCGATCATCGTGGTTTCGGATGTGACAGGGTTTAAAGAACACCCTGTATATAATAGATTGAGTTGTTTTACGGACATTTCTAGGTGGAACTGCATTTTAATTATGATAATAAAAACACGTGTGTAATTTTATTCCACTTTTATTTATTAATTCTATATAAAATAAATGTATGTGGCAAGTGACAACCCTGTGACAGCAAATTTGTGAAAATTGCAATAGCATTTTTCTGAGACTATGGTGTCTTAAATGACACATCATTGCATTTATTTAGTGAGTTATTATGACTCCTTTTTTAAATACGTGTTTTAAAATAATCATTTAAGGTTTCACCTTTTATGTTAATTTGCTAAAATATCACGGCCTTCTGGAAATCGCCGCAGAAAAGGTTAAATTAACATTAATAAATTACTAGTGTATTCTTTAAGTACCTAGCGGCTAAGAAAAGGGTCAAATTAATTACACTTCATCAAGTTTTCCAACGCACGTGTTTATTAATTATTTCTAGAGGTCCGGAATCAAAATGTCTTTCCATTACATTTATTTTTATTTTCTGGATTTATTTCACATCATATAATTTTACGACGTCGTCAAGGACTATTTTCCCAGTCACGTAAAAACATAATGCTAAAGGGGGTTTTAATACACTCCTACGTGGAGGTGAAGCAAAAACCACACTTAATTGAGATTAATAATGAGTTGTTTGAATAAATGAAAAAATTTAATATATTTTTGTGTAAAGCGCTAACCTTGCGGTTATTAATTATCATTAAAATTAAACAAAACCAGTTGGTTATAAAATAAAAAATAACCTTTAAAAACGAAACGCTTTTGTTTTAAATTTGATCAAAAACATTTTAATTTGGAATACGTTGAATAGAATAAAGTGTTGCCGGCACAGTTAAGAGCTTATGTATTTGAAGATTTTTTTGAGTTTGTCTAAATGTTTGCAGACTAGCTAGATTTCCTTCCTAGGGAGTTATTTAGATCTAACTTTTTTGCAACATAGAGGGAAAACATTTTTGAGAAGGAATAAGGAAGTCTAGACATTTACAGGGCTTATGATATGGTTCAACTGGCTATTTTACACACCGAGAAACATTCACCATTCTGACTTTGTTTAAACGTCCTCAGTTCCTCTACTCTTACATGTATTAACTTTTGTGAAGTAAAACAGTGTAAGTCACTCACCAAGCACAAGAGTTAGTCTCTTTTTTCAGAGAGTTACAGTAATAACATTTACTAGATGTATTAAAGTAGATTTGTTTAGATAAAAAAAACATGTTGTCATTTATGAAATATATTGATTATATAAATATAAAAATAAATTTAAAAAAACAAGAGATAAAACCTTTATCATGCGGGTGAAATTCATCCGGCTGAACCGCTAAAAAAATATATCTGTGGGCTGAACCAATTCGCCTACTGGGCAACGCCTGAAAACAATTTTCCAATTTTTATACTTCTTATTTTACTTGTTTTCAGAAGACAGGCTGTATTTTCTCCCAAAGGAGTTATTTAAATCTAAATTAAAACATAGTCAGAATTGTGAATGTTACACAAGTGTAAAGTGGACACTTAAACCAGCCAATGACAAGTCACAAGCCCTGTTAATACCTAGACTTCCATATTCCCTTCTCAAAAATGTTCTCCTGTCCGTTGCAACAAATTAAGATCTAAATAAATTCCTAGGGAGGAAATCCAGCAGGTCTGCAAATATTTTGACATACTCAAAACATTGTAGAATGAATTGTTTTTCTTTTCTTTTCTAACTGTCAGGTCTTGATGCAAGTTTTGTAAAATTGAAATATAATAATATGTTTCATATAAATTCTTTAATTGCGTTCGATTACTGATCGATTTTACTATTATTTGCTCAGTGGCCCAATATGTGTATAGGTTGCACATGTCCATTTTAAGCGCTATTCTTAACTTCACCCAGGATCGGGAGAAATGGAGACGTACCACACAACCTATTGCCTGATCTCATCAGCATCAGGCCACGACGCTTAGCATGAGCAAAGAAGAAAAGTTCTGGTTCAGGTAATCTGAAATGGGTTTCTGATGAAGCGTAAAGTTCAAAACCGAAAAAGCAGTACGTTCTACAATTTGCTAATTTATTGCTAGTTACAAAAGTTCGGAGAAGCACGATTTATGAGGCATATTTGTGAAGTTATATAGGAAAAACACGTCAGTCATTACCAAAATAAAATTGATCTACACCATGTGGAAAAACTCAGAGACCATTATTTTAAAGATAGAAAAATTGCATTGTATCACTTTTTCGCGATCACAGGGTTTCAATTGATTTTTTTGGATGTGTCGCTGTAAGCTTTGTAAGCTGTAAGCACTGCGTATGGGGTAACACTAAAACAGGTCAAATAATTCATGTAAATGGGAAGTATGTTTACTAGGGATGGAATGATGGAATGAATATCTCTATGTTGAACCATTTTACTTTGGACATTGTCATTTTTCACGACTCTGAGGGAGTTTTTCGTTTCAAGATTCTCTTACTTTTCTTACATATAATTCTCTGGATATTATGTAAACTTATGTGTTATTTGTATACATATCTAATTTCACCATTTTATTTTTATTATTTCTATTTGTATGAATGAAGATATTCCATTTATTGTACGAGTATGAATGAATAAATGATTTTTATATGATATGATTTTTGCCGTTTATGTTAGTAAAATAAAATAAAATAAATAAATAAAATAATGCGAGTATAATATTTTGTTCATGCATTTTATATTGAATTAATCATTTTGATAGGCCGTATGTAGACTAGAGTGACATCACAGCCGCACAAGAGCTTTAAACCATAAGTTGTTATGTACAGAAAATTAATTTGAAACTAATAAAAAATATGTATATGTTATAAATAAATTATAAAAACACTAGAATAATTGGTATGTACATCTTCCTTCCTCCCTTATATGTGCATCTTAGTCCTAATTCTGGTCCATCTACAGTTATTTTTACTGTTTATGTATCTTCTTTCATTATTAAAAACATATGTTTAAATGAAAAAAACATTTTTATGTGAATAAACTATGCGAGTATATGTACTAACTTTGTACATTTTTTGGAAATCTGTTATTAGTTCTGAGTTTGTGAAATATATTTGTTGTTCACTCTAAATATGTATGTAGAACTGTTTGTTTCCAAATAAAATAAAATAAAATAAAATATAAATTGTTGATGCCATTGCTGCTTACCGCATACTTTTCCCGCATCCATTTTTCAATATTTTTCTCCCCAAATTCAGGGTATTTCCCTCCAAAATAAATCAGTTTAAGTACTGAGGGGCATTAAATATTCGTTATCTTCTTATCTGGTGAAAATTTGGGGGCCTCAGAAAGAAATTTCCAAAGCAAATGAACCGAATTAAGTTAAAATAAGTTTTCGAAGTTTTCCCGGAAATTTATAATAAATGGAACATACTGTTCCATACAAGCAAATTCAAATTACAAATTTACCTATGATTTAAAAAAATCAAAGAGACATTATCTACCTGCTCAAGAATATTTTTATTTAACTCTTGAAAGACTGTGGTAAATAATTCCGTTGCGCGCGGTGATGTTACATCATGTTACCACTAGTAAAAGATGGAATATTCTAAAGTTCAGACATTTGAAAAAAATAAAAAAACATACTATTTAATAATTCATTTTACATAATTTATGCAAATAATCATATGATTTAGCCGTTTCATAGAAAAAAATATGGTTCGATTTGTTTGGAAAGTAATATTCATAAAACAAAAATTATGAGTCCAACAGGGATAGACACTTTTATAAATAACTAGCGGACCCGACAGACGTTGTCCTGCCCGAACGTTCGCAAAATACTTTTCATTGATAAGTAAGTACCTAGGTACTTGTTTGTGATTGAATTCCAAAACTAAAAATTGTTTATATTGAATTCAATTAGATATCTAGGTACTTACTTGTTTATGGTTGGATTCCAAAACATACAATTAATATTTTTTCAAATATGGCATTCTTTTTGCAAATGTCAAACTCCGGTCGTCCACCAACAAAGGGGTGTACTTCAGTCGGAATACGATTTTTTTAAATGTATTGAATTCACTCTTATTTTAGTGTCACCTAAAATCCAATAAAAAGAAATAAATGGGTAGAAATTTTAAGGAATTTAAGGAAAGAATCTGATTGAGATCCACAAAAAACAAATGCTGTTTGTAAACATTCAAAAACAATTTTTTCATACACGAAAAAACAACCACTTTCCATTTTTTTTGCAAATGCATTCTCCTCATATGCAACCCTGGTAGATCGACGAACAAAAAAATTAAGATATGTTTTAAAAGATATGCAATGTACTAATTGTTTTAATAGATATAAGAAGTAGGTTATAGATTTTAATTGAATAATACTCAAAATCCTTTTGTCCGAAAGTGGTATTAGTTTGTATTTGTTTAAGTTATCTTGATTAGTTTCATATGTTCGTTTAGAATCACCTTAATGGTTATTTGAGTTTTGTCTGCAGACAATGACTGAATTTAACTTCCCAGGAAGTAAGTTTTCAAGATAAACAAATATAATTTATTGCAAAGAAGAAAGCTTTTGAGAAAGGAAATATGAAAGTCTAGCATTTATTTACATGGCTTATGATCTGTCATCGGCTAGTTTTAGTGGCCACATTACGCACTTTTTAAAATGTACCTTTCTGATGTTTTGTATTTAAATACTTTCAATGATTTTCGATTGATTTCTTCCTTAGTCTGCTGTCAACTTTTAAGGACGCTTGAAAAGGGTCTTGACTGATGATATAGGCTTTTAGAGCCTTTTTAGAAATTATGAATAATGATCTCATGGACGACTCGGTGTTAAGCCACCATTTTGAATCTAAATTCAGGTGTCAAGTTTGACCCTACTCTAGAAGATTATGTAGGTACTGATACTTCGATTTTTCCCTGCCTAATGCTTTTCCAAGCCTTTGCATTTAGGGGACATAATATATCTAATATGATTTGCATGAGTTGTTAACGATATCATCATCGAACCCCTACCCCCACATTATGGTGCATATGGTACTGCACTAGTTAAGCAAATGCGGGGTATCTCGATCATTGCGCTGCGAAAAATCTTGTTTTTTCTGAAAGTTTTTGAGTCATGTATATATAAATTAAGAGTAAGCCGATGATGTATGAATTATTAAACTTTTTCAGATCTCAAAGTGAAAAAAGTTTAAAAAGTTGCATTTTGGATCACATTGAACGTAAAAATTATTTAAAAAAAATATAACATACTGTTTTTGGCCCTTAACCGAGGTTAGAAATTTATCACGGTCCGAGTATTTTCTTAATTATCTAAATTGATGAAATTATTTTTTTGTTAAAAAAGTTATAACTTAATCACATTAAAAACTCGAACACGTTTTAAAACTACCGAAACGCAAAAAATTTACACTCCGCGGAACTGATACCGTTGAGCGCCTGGCTAATATTGACGAAAACAATGGGTCATTAAAACAATGCTACCCATTTATTACAAAACAGAGTGCAACTCAAACCCTTAGATTCTTATTTAACAAGGCTTAATGCACATTATAAAATTTAATTGAACTGATTTTCTTACTTAAATACGACATGACAGCCGGTTTAGTGAAAAAAATCGACTTTTTTGAAAACTTCAAGCTCTGATTAAGGGCCAAAAGTAGTATCAAATATTTTTCGCATTCCGAGTAATCCAAAAGGCAACTTTTAAGACCACTTCTATTTTAAAATTCGGAAAAAATATCGGCCCCCCCTGATGTATATGTTCACTAGCTGACCCGACAGACGTTGTCCTGCCCAAACATTTGCTGTTTTAACAAACTATTTTTCGATACTCGAATTTTTGATGAACTATGTACTTTGTGACGTTTGACATTTCAATCATTTCGTCTAGTCATTGTGTGATTTGATGAAAAATAAAAAAAAAACGCAATATCTAGTTATCCTGCACCGCTTAATTTTTGTTTTTACAGAGTTTGTCACATTATGTTTGTTGAACCGCGTGAATAGACTAACCTTTGCGTTTTTTAAAATAAATTTATGATTTCGTAATAATAAGTTAATTCTCCAAACTGACAATATAAGCTTGTGGATGTAGCCAAGAATCTGTTGGAAATGGACTCAGACTAGAGAAACTCAACAAGTAGTAACACTGACTAACCCGGTGTTCGTCTTCCTTGTCAGCGATCAGCTCACGCTGTCAGGGAAATTGGTGATCAAGAACACTGAAGGTACACAATTTCGTCTGGAAGCGGCGGATGCGAAGGATTGATGATAAATTTGCGGCGTTGTGCGAGTTAAGGTGAAGTTGCAATAACTTACACGGCGAATAGCAGATTATACTTTTTTTCAATTCGAACATAATCAGTCGGCAAACAAGCAAAGAGAAGAGTAGCAAGAGTAGCAAAAACAGTGTAGCCAAACCAAAAATGTCCCATCAGGCGTAGCAACCTGACAAAACCAAAATTAGCTTGTATCTTCTTACATTCTGGCTAAAATACATCAAAACAAATTATCGGCTCAACCAATATTTGTTTTATTTAATTGTTATAGTACATTTCCTCGTCGTTCACGAAGATGTGTTATTGTTCTTTAATAAATATAAATAAAAATAACTGAAAATGAAAACTTGCCGGTTAGATTGATATCAAAACGTTATTTCAATATGTTTTGTCGATGAAAATACTCTCTATTGTACACGCAGTTGTGATACATAGAATATCAAAACACAACGAACAGAAATTGAAATGTCAAAACAACGCCAAGCTATATCGCAAATGATTTGCACATGTATTGATGCATAATACGTCAATTACCACAGAATCCGACATCAGCGCCACCTATACACACCGGTACACAAACATAACTATGAATTATTCGGTCAATTATTTACGAATTTCCCCGGTTTTAACGGTCAATTATTCACGAACTTATGATTTTTTTCATTATAAAAAATATTAAAAATAATATGTTTTGATATGCGAAAAGTAAATTTTTTTATTTTTTTTATTTCGTATTTTTTTTTTCCTAGAACCAGAAAGCCTTTTTTAAGCTACTTACACATACGTAATAAGGGTTAGTTTTTCGATTTATCTCCTCATGTGAATGGCTAAGAGTTTTTGTCGTGCTCAAATCAAAATTGTGCAAAAATCACTGCTTTAGTGTCTTAGTCTAAATACGTGTTAATGAAGAAAATCAGACCGCGTTTTACCCTGAGCCTTCTAAAATTATGACACTCAACTCATGTCCAAAGCAAATTTCGTCAGTCTTTAACCATCAGTTGGGTTTTGACATGAGCTTGACATTTAATTCGCAATCAAAAGAAATGAAAATAAAAATGCCTGCAGATGTATTTTTGTAATGTGTAATTTTTTGTTTATGAACGTTTGATGAACGGTGTACTAAAATCTACCTAGGCAAACAAATTTAATGTTTGTGGGCAGGACTAGCAGTTCACAACAGAGCGCCGAACGTAATGTATGGGAACAAGGTATGGGGTTAGAAAAATAATAATGAAAGTAGGTTGATCCCGTCGAAAGGCGATCTTTCAGACAAACATGTGGTGAAACGATGTATGATAGGTGAAAGCATTTTCGACAAAATCAAGAAAGGGGCGCTGCGTTGGTTAGTGCATGTAGAGCGAATCGACAGTGAAAGAACGGCTGAAAGGATCTACGATGCAAATGTTGATGAATGCAAAAAATGAGGAAGACCGAAAAAGACATGGCAAGATCAAATTCAATAAATACTTGAAGATGGACATGTCAAGAGTAGGAATAATCGAGGTACGTGCATGAGAAGATTTATGAATGCTGAGAAAGCGTGGTCTGTATGCAAAGACATAGTGATAAGGCGTTCAAACCTCTCTGCCTACCCCTGCGGGGAAACGGCGTGATGGTTTGTTGTTGTTGTAAAAATGCAAGTTGCAGAGATGCGAAGTTATCAGTATTGCGCTTCAGGTGCTCTCCCAGGAATTGAGCACAGGACCCCAAGCATGGTAATGCGACAAACAACTACTACAAGGCCGACTTATCCCCACTCGATTTACTTTTTTTACCCGAGAGTTGCCATCAAGTCAGAAGCAGTCGTCTAGGGTCCTGGGTCC
This sequence comes from Micrasema longulum, assembly GCF_059751315.1. Lineage (NCBI taxonomy): Eukaryota > Metazoa > Arthropoda > Insecta > Trichoptera > Brachycentridae > Micrasema > Micrasema longulum. The sequence goes on from NW_028280470.1 coordinate 12,969, forward strand.
TGGTTCGATTTCACACACAGAACTGTATTCTTTTTCCGCTTGGATATTGACAAAATATTAAATTTCTTGGCATGAAATATAAACGATTCCAATTTCCGATAATTTGATATTTATTTGATAGAAAAATCTAGCTTCGATATTTATAGATCTCCGGCTCTAAGTAGATATTAAGACGTCAGTCAGTAAAGAATTCTCCTTAAGGCTTTCGGGGATATATATACAGCCTGGGGTGCAATAAATCACAGGAACAGGCTCTATTAGCGCCGGCTAAGGGCGCAATTAGGGGTTGGTTTTAGGGCTCGCTACACAATATAAAAATAATTCCCGTTATTAACTTCTCAGCGTGAGGTTTTCTTTCAACACGACTTTACCCACTGAGCTCATAACAAGAGTCATTTAAATCCTTTCCATACAACCATATAAACTTTTTTAATGTTTTTATTTATAATTTGGTCTGTTGCAGGCCCAACTGGCATGATTTAGTAAAAAAATTATTAAGTTGCAATAAATCAACAATTCATTGCACCTATTTTTTATATACTGTCAATACTTTTATTATTAAAATTTTAATATTAAAATCAAACTCTGATTTAATTCGCCAATTTTTTTAATAAATTGGATGTTTCGCCTTGTTAGGGAATTTTCAAACTATTTTTGTTTAGCTCTTGATGATGTTACACGAGCCTACATAGGATACAAGACTCTTAATATCTCTCTGATTTTTTAATGAAGAAGTTGCTTTTTTTATAATCTTTGAATTAACATTTTCACACTTGGAAAATAATATGTGCATGCGGAATTATAATAGTATATTGTTTATCCTAGCTTTGGAAAGAATAATTAAATGAATGAAAGTGATGCCAATACAACAATAAATCTGTTTAAAAAACCGTACGAAGACAGGGATTCTGTTTTGTGGCCGGCGTTTGTGTGAAAGAGACAACAAAATCTAGACTGCAAGAAAAATACATATACCATGTATAAGACAAGAAAAACATCAGTCTTGTTTGTTTTTCTCATTCGTTCAAATCAGTCGGTTATTAGCAGTGATTGATGATCAAATTCTGTGATATTGATTTATTTAAATCTAGAATTAAATTATCATTTTTCAAATTTTGGAAACGAGTTATTAAATAATATGTTTTTTTTCTTTCGAATGTCCGTACTTCAGAATATTCGGTCTTTTGCTTAGTGAAACACAACCGTACAGCACCGTTTCCAACGGATTTTTTTAGCACTGCAGTTAAAAAGACTGCCGGCCTTATCATGTGTACAGTTAATACTAGAGCAATTGGGAATTATTAGTTATTACTTACATATACAAATATATGCTTTTTTGCATTGTCTATAGTTACCATGTAGTATAGAAAGTAGTAGTATAGAAAACCACATTAGGGAAATATCACTAACTACGAATACCGATAAAAATATATGAAATGGATTTAGAGTTATTAATTGTATTTTCAAAATCAGTATGGATGTTGTGGAGAGATGTTTTTAAACATAAATTTAAAAAATAAATTAATTAAAAATACATTGCTAGAAAAACGCGGCGTGTTTGGCCTTGGTTGTTGTGACGTCAAGATTCGTGATAATGTTCGAAACATAACTCAATGGCCTGCAACAAATAAATATGAATCGTATTGGGGGCGTGGCCAATGGAATGACCGTTTTTGCGGGAATTCAAAATTACAAATTTAAAAAAAAAAAAAAAAATTTGTAAAAATTATTACAATACAGTATTTCATAAACTTTTCTTCCTTTAAAAATGATAATTCCGAATGGTTGTATCGTTTTGATTTCTTTGAAAATATTGTATTTTTTGTTGTAATGGCGGTCATTTTTATGAAATAAAAAAACATGTGACTGACATATTTCATAAACGCTGTTCTACAGTACAGAAAATTTAAAAAAGCAGATCGGAGATTTTAAAAATCTGTTATTGAGTAACGGTAATTTTCGTATTTCTACCCGACGGATGCGAACATTGAAAATTCGTTGAAAACGTGGTAGAACGATCGATAACTTCTGTTCATGACATTCTATCTAAAATGGTTTTTTTGCTGTTGTTGAATTTTCCTATTGGAAAACGGATATTAGATTCATACTTCACTTTGTTACAGCTGTTTCGTCCTGCGAAGGGTTTTAACTCGTTGAATTATTGCACTTTAAAATAAATTTATGAACTATGTAAATTTTAATAAATAATTTTATATTACAGGCTTTGAAATTTATACACGCGCAAAGATTTTTTTAATAACTAATCAAAATTTGACCGTCAGGGGAAGAGCCCTAAAATCAAAATACCTCTCTCTAAAAGTGGATTCGGATAGAGACGTGCTCTGTTTTGCACTCTAAGACTGTACAATATATTAACTAATGACGTGAGACTTGAGAAATTTAACCAATAACATTAAAATACAAACAAAAAGGTGAATCATGTTAAGAGATGTGCTTGATTAATTCCCCTAAATTGCTAGCAAAACATCAGTGGCCGAAACAAGATTTTCAGCCAAAATCAAAACCGAATTTCGGCTTCTGTTCTAGTTTCTAGAAATAGAAACCGGAACTTATTTAAATACGTTAAATTATCCATAATTGTAATAAAAATAATCCACCTGAACTCTCTTTTTATCGATTGTTGCGCGGTATAATCGATAATTCTGAAATTATGATGAGCATTGGTTTGTATGTTCCTGATAATTACCTAAGACAGCGTCAGCATAGATTGTTTCATATTCCGATATTCAGGACAACCCGCCTATGGTTATGCCTGTTGGAAGGGCTACCGCTATGCTGAACAACATCGCTCTGGATGTTGATCTGTTCCATGTATCCGAAGGGGTTTTCCGGAGCAGGATTCTTCGACTACTTTGACACGAGTCTCTTTCGTGTATTTTTTTTTATAATATGTACGTATTGAATATATTTTTGTAATGTATATGTTATATTTAAAATAAATAAATTGAAATTGAAAATCGAAAATTAAACTCACCAGCATTATATTTTCCTTTTTTGCAATCAGTGATGCATAGGGCACTGCACTAGTAAACCAAATTCACTGTATTTAGATTAACTTTCGCTCATTTAAAAAAAAAAAAAATATTTGCGTTTTTATGATTGACCCGAATATTTAATTTTGAGAGCCATTTTCGCCGAGTTGTAAATAACTCACTATTAGAAAATGGGAACCTAGTCGGGGTAGAGTGGGTTTCGGACCACGGACCTTTGGTCCGTGAGTCCGAGACTCTTGCCACAAGACCACGACCCGATTCAATGATAATATAATATGGAAACATCCCTGGTTCATTAGAGTGAAGTCTAACTCTGTATACAATAAAACTATGTAATTGTACTGAATGTTTCCAGAATAATATAAAATAAAAAACTTTTTTTTTTTTAAAAGGTAAGGTGAACAATCTTATGTTTCATGTGTCAGTTCAGAACAACAACTCTTAAATAAATATTTCATCAACAATATTTTGGGTCCAAATGTGTGTAGACGATAACTGAATGCAACCTTTTTGGAAAGTATTAATATTTTAATTTGAGATGAAGAACCTTTTATAGAAGGCAATATAAAAGAAGACCAAGTTAGTATATAGTTGAAATTATTAGGTTAGCATGTTACCAGCACCAATTAAAGTGTCAGCTCTTTGACTTTGACTCCACAAAAATCAACACATAAAGTAATTGAAGAAATGAAAACATGGACAGAATGGTGTATGTTACACTGTGCGTAAAGTGGCCACTTCAACCAGCCAACGACAAGCCTTGCAAATCCTAAACTTCCTTATTCTCTTCTATAAAATGTTCTTCATCTCTTTTGTAATACATTGTTTTTTTTTTTAAAGAAAAAAAATATATTTGCTTTCTCATGATATATCCAAACATTTAATTTTAAGGGGTCACATTCAGGGAGTTGTAAATAACTCACTGTTAGAAAATGGTTATCAAGTTGGGGTAGAGTGGGATTCGAACGACGAACCTTTGAGCCGCGAGTCCGAGACACTAGCCACGGGACCACAACCCGATGTTAATAAATATTTCATGAACACCCTACCCGGAATCGAGCCCAAGACTTCAATGTCATACATATGAAACAAGGAATAAAAAAAAGATAAGATTACCAATGAGGAGAAAAACAGAGTCTCAAAACTCATTGTACAAGGGATTGAAGCTGTACAATTAGTTCCCTGAAGAAATAAAAGAAAAAAGAGAGAGGGAAATATTTTTTGAGAAGGGATATGGAAGTCTGGGCATTGACAGGGCTTATGACCTGTCGTTGGCTGGTTTAAGGGCCACTTATTCCCTTCTCAAAAATGTTTTCCCTCTCTGTTGCAGCAAATTTAAACATAAATAATTCCCTAGGGAGGAAATCAAGCCAGTCTGGAAGCATTTGGACATACTCAAAACATTGTTGAAATATAACGCATTTTAAATGATTTTTCTTAAATATGTTCTTAAGACATTTTGTTAAAACATTGTAACATTATTAAAAGTTTATTCAATTTTTTATATGTTTAAAACTAACTTATAAAATCATAAATAAATAACATAAAAAACGGTCGGTGAACTCGCCAATTTACACAACGTGGCGGACTCGGAGTCGACGTGTCGAAAACACTCATCCAGAGTATTCCATGCATAGGACTATATTCTTTATCCGCCTGGACAGAGAGAACAAAGAGGAAGAACAGCAGGGGACAAAAAATAATTAAAATAAATTAATGTAGGTAATCAAATCAATGTAAGATTCACGCACTTACGGCCTCTGCTTACGATACACGGCGAATTACGGTGCCTTTGGGTCTTGAGTGTTGCTAGAATGAAGAGAAATGTCTAAATAAAGGCAACTAATGTTGCCACGTATCGTACGAATTACTATAAGATCGCAAGCGTGCTTCGCGGCGGGGTATGTTGTACACTTAATGGGTATTAACGAGAGAAGGCATACAATGAAATAAAACTATTTACTATATATGCGGCCTTAGCCAATGAGGAAGTTCAGTGGTTTTTTTATTTATTTTATTTGTTAATGTACTATTAAACTAAGTATTTTTTTATTTTTATATATCGTATTATCAGCGCGACGATTTTTTTATGTTTTGTATTTCTGAAATAACTCCGCGTGTAACGCCAGAGGTTTATTTTCGCTTATTCTCATTCAGTTCTTCCCATTGGTCCAGAAGCGACAAGCAGACCGGAAATTTTCCATAGCTCTCAGATCATAGGTTGATTCACATGAACCAGTGACGTCATTCATAGTAGTGCGTTTTTATCAAAATATTATTTATTATTTTTTCCGTACATTTTCAAGATACTTTGCTTTACAATTTAGTGCTTTAATTTTCACCCCGCGCAAGAAAACATTTTTTGTACCCAATTTCCTGTAGGGTTGAAGTTCCTCATTACAACAGTTCTATAAAGAAAGATACATTTGTACAAGAAACTAAACAAAAAGATCATAAAACTATGTAGCAAAGACAAACAAGGACAATAAATTTGTTAAATGGGATCAAGAAGTCCAACCGTCCATGCACTCAGTAGCTGCAAGACTTGTTGTAATCTAACTTCAATTTTAATAAATTAGTTTTTTATTTAGTTTTTTAAAATATCCCTTAAACTCTCAACTACGACATAAAATAAAAATAAAAAATGCAAATAGGGGCCACATTACTTAATGTCCATGCGCTCTGTAGCTGCAAGGCGTGCTGTAATCTAGCTCCTATATATCAGAATTGTAATATACCATAATTGGAGACAAGGAACTAGAATCCCAATCGTCCATGCGCTCTGTAGCTGCAAGACGTGCTGGGATATTTCGGTAGTCAGATGGCAGAAGGGACCATCTGTATTTTTGTCTATGTTTTAGTTTTCAAGAGTTTTAATAATTATTTCAGTAAATACGCGCAAAAAAAATAGAAAAAAATCAGCGTCATTTGGAATGGTAATTTATTATTAAAAAGCAAAACTAAAATATTTTATTTTGTGAATTAAAGTCCTGAAATTGAGACGTATTTCAGCTCTCCTGGACATTTTTGAAAATTACAGATGGTCCCTTCTGCCATCTGACTACCGATTTATTTATTGTACAGCGCCCTTGAGGTGATTTTCACAAAAATGGCGCTTTATAAATTATCCAAATATTAATAAATATGTATTATAAAATAATGGTACATAATATCTTTACATACAATTTGCTGATGAATGTCGACAATTTGAATGTGATAGTTTTTGAAAGAGATGAAAGTATGACGAAATGTGAAATCACTGTGAATTATACTAAAACAAGTAGAGGAGTTTGTGTATCTGGGAAGTATGTTTACTAGGGGTGGAATAACTGAGAAAGATATTGAAAGGAGGGTGAGTGCCGGGAACAGAGTGAACGGTGCATCTAAATCAACCAATCACTCGTTTAGCATCTTTGTTTAGATTTTCGGCGGTCGAAGAACGACTAATTACATGACTGAGCGTTTGAACATGAGTTAACGATCATCATTTTTGAGGGCTAAGGGCATGTTTATTTTTGTATTATACGTCAATGATCGCATCATTTCGTGGGATGGTGATGGTTTTTGATAAAATCAAATATCCGTGTAGGTAGACGGAAAGCTTCTGGATTTAGTAACAATTATTGTTGTATTATAGTTTATAAGTAAGTTTATGGTAATTGTTCTCTTTTTGTACAACTATCCTTAATAAATACATAACAGTGTGAATCCCCCCCCCATAAACTCTTAAACACGCTGAGCTCTCCTCAAAGAGATATGATTCAGCTAGTATAAGTTTGTTAACCACAAAGCGTATGATAAAGTTGTTTTTTTTAATTTTTTTTATTTATAAATCATACAACACAAAGTATTTTACAAGTATAATACGTTGAATTACATTCTCAGGAGTTTGCTGTCTACCCAGAAGACCACCAAGCAGATGGAAGAACAGCTGAAACTCAAAGTCTCAGGAGTTAGCTTTTAGCTGATACCAAATTAATCGATCTTAACCGAGAAGAAGAAGAAGATTAAACTTTCAGAAATAAATTTCACTCAGATCTTCCAAGAAAAGGTTTAGGTAGAAGTCCTTGAGAGCCACGCTTTGCAATTTACGCATTTTCATTTCTTTAATTTTGGTCGGTAGTTTATTAAACAGTGTTCGAGAGATATTCTTCAAGGACTTTTTACCAAACTTGGTAGAATGAAATTTTGGTATATGCAGATTTTTCGAGCTGCGTGTATTGTGCCTATGGATATCGCTATTAAAAATATGGGCAGAATGGTGAATGTTACACAGTGTGTAAAGTGGCCACTTAAACCAGCCATTGACAGGTCATAAGCCCTGTAGATGCCTAGAATTATATATTACCTTCTCTTAAATGTTCTTCATCTCTGTTGTAATACGTTAATTAGGAGATATGAGACCATGACGTCGGCGCCGACGTTCCAGCATCGTTCGCAAAATATATTTAAGAGTCTTTTGAGAGTCAAATAAATAGTTGAATAAAAACTCAACTAGCACACGTATATCATGTAAACGCCCCGCACTATCACACTACGTTGTACAAGGCCTCTTTAAAATTAGGTAAAGGGTGTTAACAAATCATTTCTCCGCCTCGTAACCTCCCTCAGCTTGACATGACGTGTAAAGCGTGTGGTGCTGGCAATATTCTCGTATATTCAACGCATATTGTTATTACTCCTGCGATACTGGCAGCGTAATTTCAAACTCCTGTTAGACAAATGGAAGTTTTACCTTCTAACAAGATGAAGTTGAAAGGATTTGAATAGCTTCCATGTTATAAAATAGTTATTACTTCAGCACAGAAATAAAACCGGTGTTACATGAATCGGAAAACTAAACAAAAAACTGGTTGAAAATCGAAATTCTGATTAAAAAACATTGCGGCCATATAATTAAGAATAGTCCAGAAACCGCACACGAGCATCAAACAGAAAGCGACTTAACTGAGTAGTTTTACGTTTTGACCCATGAGTTTCTTTGTAGACGTCGCTCAGTACGCAACTCCTGATTTGAATTCAACTATGCCGCGTTGTGTACTTTTAAAGTGTAGAAATTTTGCTAGGATCTTAAAGAAACAGGATCCAATTACATTTCATGTGTATTTAGCAAATAAATGTGTAAGTAGCAAATACATAACTTAAAAATTAAATTATTTTACCATCTGCCAGATTGTCGAAGAAAACAAAATAGACATTTCGTTAGTGTTGCCAGGGTAGTAAACTGTTTTACCATACTTTGCTCATCTAATGAGAGAACTAATGAAAATTTGACCTCGGATTAAACAACTCTGTGGTAGACATTTGACCGACATTATATTTAAAACATCAAATATTATTTAACGGGATATAAAAATATCCGTTTTATGTAAAATAATATTTGTTTTATATTTTAAGCTCAAAGTACTCTTATTAAATGACCCTTTACTTATCTACTCTGTTTTGTCAATCAATATTTCCGCGAGCACAATAAAATTATACAGGACTATTGGTAATTCGACGTATTCCTGGCAGAAAGAGGTAGGGGTACACAAATGCAATAAATTTAAGTAACCCCAATGTATGGCCGAATTTTAATAGTTTTTGAGAGTTTTGGAATTTAGCGATTTTATGAAAAATACCCATTTTTAGGCGTTAGTGACAAAATAAAAAAAATGGCGAATTGAATGTCATTGAAATATTTTTTACTTGTGGGTGAATAAATAACAAAGATTAAAAAGAAAAAGTGATTTTTAATTATTTTTTTTGTATTTGTAGTAGATACATCAGGATTAAATGAATGTATAATTATTTTTTGTATAGAATATATAAAAATATAAAATGAAAATATTAAATATGGAAAAGTGAAGTAATTGGTATAACTTCTAGAATTGATAGAATCTTGATAGAATCACAACTGTTTAGTCAAATCAGCCGCACGAAATTCACGTTTTGACTGTGTCCATAACTCAAATTTGTTTAATTTTGAGTTACAACAGTTTTCTACTCAGTGCGCGATACATTTATTTTGTTTTTGATGTTTTGAAAAAAAAATAGTACTTAAAAGAAAAAACTTTAAAAAACCAGATTAAATAGTTTAAAATATTTTTCAAAAAGTATGAAAAGATGAATAAAAAAACATTAAATTAATTAGTAAACATGTTTGAAACTTTTAGAAAAAAAAATATAGGTGCTATTAAATGCAACCAAAATAAGATTTAAAAAAAAATTATATATTTCAAAAGTTTTAATTTTTATCTTCAAAAATATTTCAATTCAATTAAAATTTCCCATGAAAATTTAATGTAAAATATACAATTAAAATAATAAAGAAAAGAAAAAGTTAAAAAGAAAACAAAAAACGTGTTTATTTATTTTGATTAAAATATTGAGTTTTTTAAAATAAAGTTTTACATTAAGTATCGTGTTTTTATTGTCAAAAATATTTACTTAAAAAACACGTTAAGGCATACAATAAGCAATAAGTAGGTAAGCATAGTAAGTTTGGTACACTCCAGCAGCCTACACACTGTACATAATACTCGTCTTTAATACAATAAATTCATACAAAATCCCTTTGATTTAGGCATCCCTGTAATCAAAATAATTACAATGAAGTGCCATGTAATCGCTAAGTTGTTACATCCCGCCCCTGTAAATCCAATAGACCATAGACACAACATGCTTTAAATTTAAGCGTTTGAAAATGGAACTATGAACGCAGATATTGTCGACTAATTCGCGTCGCAGATGTCGCCCGCGGCACATTATGCACTGTCGCGTGTCGTGTATCGCGCGCTTTGGCGCGGAATTTTGACGGGAACGTTCAACAAAATGGCAGCCGAATCATTTTTCCCGCCTTCGCGAAGACAGCTAGTATTATTACATTTTATGATGTTGGGTTGAATGACCGACTAAACAATTTTACTCAATGGATCAATGAGGAAATTTAGTGTCTATTTTTTTTTTATTTGTTAATATAATATTAAGCTAAGCCAAATTTTTTTATTTTTATATATCGTTTTATCAGCGCTATGATTTTTTGGAGTTTTGTATTTCTGAAATAACTCCGCGTGGGACGTCAGAGGTTGTTCTATGACAGTTCTTCCGATTGGTTCGTTTGCGGTGACCAAACCGGATATCCTTCAAAGCTCTCATATCATTGGATGGTTCATATGAACCAGTGACATCATTCAAAGTAGTGCGTTTTTATTTAAAAAAAATATTTTTTTTCGTAAATTTTTAAGAAATTTTACTGTACAATTTAATGCTCTAATTTTTACCGAGCGCAAGAAAACCTTTTTTGTATCCAATTTCCCGTAGGGCTGAAGTTTCTCATTGCGCTGCAGTGTTAGTTATTTTAAACACAAAGAACATAAATTGGGTAGTGTTAAACTATTTATTTACAGCTTGAAAGCATTGACATATTAATACACAGACGCGCCCTATAGAGTAAAGTATTTTTAAAAGTAGTGACACGAAAACATACCCATGGTTACTAAATGTATTTATTTATACCAAAGCCGCATTTAAAAATCATGCATATGCTACCAAAAATTGAAGAATACTCATTTTTGGTATTAAAAAAAGTTTGATTTTTAAAGCTAACAATCAGGATTGGCGGATCCCAATCAGATTCTATTATAAATTCCTTATAATTTCAACCCATTAATGTATTTCAACTGAATTTTGGAGAATGCAACAATATCAATACCAACTCATATTTCAAAAACGTAACCCTTCAAAAATGTGCGGCCCTGTAAGCAAGAAGAGCTTCGCAATTGTGCCGCTAGGCGTAGTTTGACGTTTAGAAAAAAGCATATTGTTTTTTTTATTATTTAAATTGTTTTAAGCTTTGTTTATCACTCAAGAAACAATATTTACCAATGAAAAGTTACGCAATCTTTTTAACAATAATTATCCGATTTTTTTTTACACGCTTTCATGGTACAAGTATGAATTTTAGTTTCGATTCTAATCGTCACACCGGCTGGAGGTAAAAAAACTATTTAATATGCACTGGATATGACTGATCGTTCGGGCATAGGTTAAGTGTTTTTTTATAATTATATTTCTATATAAAAAATATATGTATTAGAAAATAAATAAAAAAATATTTAAAAATTAATTATTTTTTAGGGCTCAGGGCATGTTTATTTATGTGTATTGATATATTAGTGTAAAACCACCTTTGAAAACAAATATTTCATGACAACCATCCTAAGAATCAAACCCGAAACCTAAATAACGATGGCGAATGCGCTAAACACTAAACTACAAAGCAGACGTTTCTCCACTCGACTTTCTATTTTTGGATTTTTGCCAGAGAGCAGTCACAGAGCCAGAACACTCGTTCAAGATTCTGGTACTATTTCACACACCGAACTGTAATTTCCATCCGCCCGGACACAGACATTGTTTTTTGCACAAAAATGGCCGGTCATAGGCAATTTAAATGCCTTTCCATTCATCTTCCCTTCTATAAAATGATCTCCATCTCTGTTGTTATATGTCGAAGCTATACTGACAGAATACATCAACAGTATTTATATGTTTCATTTTTTTTAAATATAGGTGCAAGATGTTTATTTAAAATTTTATTTTCTGCCTAGAATAAAGATTGAATATCCAGCGACCGGTTTTATCGCTTTTGCGACATCTTCGAGACTGGTATCTTTATTAAGGAGTTTAATGTATTTATACGAAACATGAAACCGATATTCCAAATTTGTGGATTAAAGTATCACTCGACTTTTATTTATATAATAAATTCCAATGAACTTCCATCAAGAATTTTCAACAAACTTAAATGTTTTACATAATATTTTATTTTATTTTTCTTATGTTACACAAAATATTATAATTGTCTTTTTATTAGGGGAACAAATTTTATTTATAATTTATTAGCATTTTCTTGTAAACCCACGAACAGGCCATGCCTTTATATGATTTTTTTGTTAACTATTTTTACTATTAAAATGTATGTCATTGCTATGTAATTATCCTTTATTTTTAGAGTACTCTGTTTTACCTCTTATGTATATTGTAAAAAAAAAACTAAAAAAAATAAAAAAATAAATAAAAAAATAGGATTATGAAATAACCATGGGACTTGGATGATTTTTTCTAACCACCCGGCCCGCGTCCTAATTCCTTCTCGGACTTTAGTATGTAAAATAATGAAGAATATTGCATGAAAAACAATGTATTTAAAAACTTTATTTACGCAAAAACATTAAATTACGTGCCTTTGATTCAAATGGCCGAGGGGACAAATTACAGAGGGAACCCCTGACGGTAATATTTGGAGCAAGTGTGCGAAGATTGAAACTGCGCCTCGCATGTCAAGCTGAAGAGGGCTGCAGAAAACAGAGACAATGGAGGACGAGATGCAGGACTTTACTGCAAACCAATTCCTAGTATTAAGACTGTGAATAAGAAATTAAAACATGAATTATTTATGAAAAAAACCGGTAAATATTAATTTAATGACATCATTTCAAAGAAAGCGTCCAAAATTTGTGTATTTTTTTGCGAATATCTAAGCCATTTAAAAGCCCAAAAATTGTAATTACATTGTATAATTCATTTGTTCGTAGTTTGCTAGAATTTAATTCTACAATATGGTCTCCTAATAATAATATTCATATAACGCGGATTGAATTGGTGCAACGTTAACTTTTAAAATCGTTAATATTTAGAATCGGATAAAATACTTTCATAATCAACTATTATTATCGTCTAGAGTACTTTCATATCTTTTGTTTAAAATTTAGAAGGATTTTGGCTGGTTTGATATTCTTGTACAAATTTATATCAAACTGATATGCCCGTGATGTCCTTGCTCAGATAAACCTTAATGTACCTCGCCGTAACTTGCGTACCAATTATGTCTTTGCTCTGGGAAATTACACAACTAACATCGGATTATTTTCCCCTCTGCCAAGGATCCTCAGAACAGTGAACGAAATCTCACTAAACGGTACTGTAGATGTGTTCCTACAGCAAGGGCACGCATTCAAGAAGCAAGCGGTGTTGTCACTCCTGATTCGCAATGACACACTTGCCACGTCCGCCTAGATTATGCCATAGTTCGGTAGGCAGATGGCAGAAGGGACTATCTGTAATTTTCAAAAATGTTCAGGAGAGCTGAAATATGTCTCAATTTCAAGACTTTGATTCACAAACTAAAATATTTTAGTATTGCTTTTCAATAATATTTTGAGTTTGTCCAAATTTTTGTAGACAAAGACTGGATTCAACTCCCTGGGGAGCTGTTTATATTAACATATGAATGTTACACAGTGTGTAAAGTGGCCACTTAAACCAGCCATTGACAGGTCATAAGCCCTGTAGATGCCTGGACTTCAATATTACCTTCTCTTAAATGTTCTTCATCTCTGTTGCAATTTGCTTTTCAATAATGAATTACCATTCTAAATGGTGCTGATTTTTTTATTTTTTGCTGTGTGTATTTACTGAAATATTTATTAAAACTTTTGATAACTAAATTTAAAATTGTTTAGATTAAGTGTTACTTTATAATAAATACTCAATAATGCCCATCTGTTAGGTCTTTTAAAAACCTGTTGATTAGTTTTTAAAAAAAAGCAATAAAACAATAATTGAAAGTAAACAGTATGTGAAAAAAAGCAAAGTAAAATAATGAAATTAACGACAGAAAAAATAACATAGTGGTTAACTGTTGGTGATCATGACAATAAGACTTAACCTTATGCAAAATTTCTCTCTGCGTCAGAGGTGGTTTGTTATAAAAATTGTGGAATTTATTCAGTATCCACTTCTTTAACACCAGCAAACCGTTGAATTTTGTTTAAGGACGAGTATTATTACTGCACTACAGTAGTACTGGTGTTTTAGAACAAGCTATTTCAGTAGTGGTATACCGGAGGACTCCGATGTTTTCAGCATTGATAGAATCTGAATATATGAACAAAATTATATTCATAACTCCAGCCTCTCAAACTTAAGGTACAGATTTTACTTTTTATATATTTTACTGCTTAGTGAAAAGACACATTTTCAAACTTTTATTGATTGTGTGATTTATTTTGTATTTTAAAAGCAAACATGAAATATTTAAGTCCTCCGCGCGCAACGCACTTAATAAAAATAAATAATTAAAAAACAAAAAACCATTACTTGGCAAATTTAAACAACAGCAAACGAAACTTTGTAAGCAAGAATATTTTTTACATCCCTGTCGAATTTTTTACCCTGCTAAGTGTGTACCCACTTAGACATGTCAATTTATATTTGAATTAAAATAAATAGGTCCTTAATTTACCGAGGCTTCAAAGACAAATTCCGAATAAATTCCCAAGGAGACAAAAAAAGAGGATGTAATTTGAATAATTTAGGGAGTTTTTCCCGGAAATCTTTACATAAAAACACGCCGACCTTTCAATTGTAAGTGTAAAAAATGTTTCTTCAAAACCACAGTCATTATTTATTTATTTATTATTTTGTGAAGTCTTTTTTTCCTAAATTAAAAAATGGGCACTGAAATATAAATTAGGTTTAAATGTAATACACCATTTGAACGAAAATTGCTCTGGATGATGGTGTGTTTGCTTCAACGTTATATTTATTATTTCATTTGATCACAGGTCTTCAAAATGAAATGTCAAGTAAACGAAAGTTAGCGTTTTCGACACCTCTTTATGTTCGCGTTTAAGCGAGGAGATAAGCTGCCAAAGCAGCAGGCGTTATTTACGTCGAGTATAAAGAAGAAAACATTATTGGATAATTTGTTGTATTTTATATAGTGTCCTTTTGTTCTCTTCATTTGGAAAATAACGGACACAACTTATAAAAGCACCTACAAATTAGTCAATAATGTATTCTCCTTTATTAATTTAGAAAAAAATGTAAATTATGTATTCTCGTTCATTATTTTACATTAATTTGTTTATTATGTACTCTCCTTCATTATTTTACAAGAAATTAATCAAAAATGTATTCTCCTTCATCATTTAATAAAAAATTAGTCAATAATTGTTCTCCTTCAATAATTCACAACAAATTTGTCAATAATGTATTTTCTTTCATTAATTTAGAAGAAATTAGTCAATAATGTATTCTCTTTCATTATCTTACAACAAACAAGTCAAAAATGTATTCTCCTTCATAATTTTACAACAAATTTGTCAAAAATCCATAGCATCTTTGCCGTACACTGCGCAAATATAGGGGAGATACTTTAATGGGAGATATTTATTTTTATTTTTTATTTAAATCTTAAAGTAGGGCACACATATCATACATATTGTTATGTGTGTTCTAATAATAACATTGCAAATATATTTAATTTATAAGTTGTTTATCACATATGTCTTGACCATTATTTTAAATATTGATATGTTTTTTTCTTCATAAATATTTTTTTCCATTTCGTAATACTTTTTAATTGCTTAAAACAAAATTGAATTTTGTGACTTTGCCTTTTTCCTAAATGGTAGTCTAATTTTGTTATTTTCTCTAGTATTGTGATCGTGTTCATGCTGGTTCCGATCAATTGTAAAATATTCTTTTTTTCCTCGTCTTCTATTCTTTTTTACCTATATGTTTTCAATAGTTTCTTTTTATAATCATATAACCTGTACATTTGTTTGTATTTTAAATAAAAAAACTAATAATTAGTTACGCATTGTGTAAAGTGGACACTTTAACCAACCAATGATAGGTCATCAGCTATATTACATGCCATTGGTACAAGAAATGCTTTCTTATTATTTTACAGGTCTTACCTGAGTGAAAGAAAACAGTTGATTCAAATTCATAATCCTTGTCTTCTTCAATCACTAATACTTCTGGAATATCTCAAGGAGTCCACCTTGCTCCATTATCATTTAATATTTTTATAAATTATATTATCAACGTTTTTCAAATACAAAATCGAAATTGAACATATTAAGTTCTCCAAAACGAAAGCCATTTTCAGGGGTGTACAAGTCTGGATTAAGTCCAAGGGAAGAGACCATTGCAGGAGACTACTGCGAGATATTGCATAGATTTATATACTATCAAGCATGTTGTCCAGATGCCCTTTGAAATATATGTATGTTGAAATATACAACTCAACACAAGGCTCTTAGCCTCATAGAGTTAGGAATACGTTTTAATTATATATTTTTTTGTAATATGTATGTATTTGTGTGAATAAAAAAAAAGCACGAAATCCGGTTTCTTGTGGTTAAATCTGGAAACTTGTGGCCAAATAAGAAAAGTATACATGCCAACTGACCAATATAAAAAATAATAACAATGTAAGCGACGATTTGTAATGTTTGCTGTTTGCGCTGGGGAAGCAATGACAAAAGTGAATCAGAGTGAGAGAATTACCCCGCTTTAGGGGTAGCATTTATAACGGATTAGTGTACCTGTTGGTGGTTAGGGGCACATTGTACTACTGGAGTACCTGGAGGCAGTTTCCTTAGTGACTACAACCTTGTAGCAACTCGCAACCCCCTTCACCTACTCTATTATTGGAAGAATTCGACAAAAAAACATTTTAATTATTTTGATACATTCTTTCATTTTCATTTCATCTCAGTTATTTAGAAAATTAGGAAAAAAAACAATTCATTCTTAATCCAATAAAATTTCACAAATCGTAATAGAAAGTCATGTTAAGTTAATAATATAACAAAGTGTAAAAATAAAAAAAATATAAATTGGAAAGTGCTTTCCTAAGGGAAGACCCACTGTCGTGAAATATGTCGGCATCCGAGGTGATGCAATTAAGTAGCAAGATTGCTCTACCAACCGGCATAACCATTGGCAGGTTGGTTCTGCATCGTGGTAGGTAAAACAATTGATTATGTTTTTGTCGAAGATCAGGTACGAACAGACCTACATCCATCAGAATTTCTGAGTTATGTATGCGACTACCAATCACCCAAATGAACGTCCCTCCTCCTCCATAATGACTGATAGCCAAGCATCCCCAGTAAAAAGTCGGTTGGGAAAAGCCAAGGATAAAATCCACACTCCTTTAAGTACAGATGGCGCAGAAATTCTTTCAGCACTCTCTCCAACATCAAAGAGTATCGAGCTTTACGTGGCGACCAAATAATGGAACTCAACTCCAAACGACTTCTTACCGGGGAATTATATAATGTCCTCATAACATGTAGTCCTTAAAATAAAGCTTGATTAAAATGACAGCAGCTAAACTAATGTCGATAGTGATGGAAAATTACGAACAAATCGATATTATCAGTTATTTCGTGCAAACATGAAACTCTATTTCTGAAAATTAATATAAAAACGCAAAAACAAGCAAACAAAAACAAGTACCAAAAAAATAAGACATTTATATTTTTTTCATGAACGACATCAAATGAATAATTTTTTTATTTGACTAATTTACATTGATCAATTTGTTCCATCTCTAACGTTTTTGCAAAATGATGTAATCTTGTAAGAACGTCGGTAATAATTAGGGTTATTTTATTTTTTTTAGTTCGAAAGCTGATTTCATATATTTATTTTGATTTATATGTCAAGCATTGCAAAAAAAAATAATTAACTTGCCAGATACGAATGATTTTTCGCGCGTCAATATAAATCACTCCTTAGACGTTACTACAAAGTTATGTCGTCACTTTTTCTGACAACTGTCATTCTAATCAAGCTTTATTTTAAAGCCTATAAGGGTTCTTAACATTATAGGGTAATATTATAGGGCAACACTATAGACGTCACACGCAACGTCGCGCGCCAGGTCGAGCGACGGACACTGAGAGAAGCGTTTTAGCTGTGTTCGGTGACACACTTTATTTAGACAAAAACTTGATTTAATTTTAATTGTTACGATTTCATACTTTTTCTTAACTGAATTATTTTACGTTTTACGAATTAGATTTCTTGAGTTATTTTTAAGTATTTCCATTCTCTATTATATTAAATTTAGTTAAGTTTATATATTGTATCTTTTGTATTAATAAAAGGTAATAAAACTGTAAGTATAATCTTTAACTCTATTTGTGCATTACACATACCATGTTAGTCTGAAGATTTGTCCAAAACGAGCGTGAAGTAAAAAACGTTCTCACGAGACGATTTTTACGGAACGATATCAACGCGGATAAATATTTAGCAATTTTTGTGGAACCTACTAGGCAGTCGACATAACCCGACGTTTAGTACGGAACAAACACCACCATAAATGTAATCAATATGCTGATTAATTGAGAAAATATGTTATCCGGGGGACCCTAGATTCTTTGGAAGTGTTATCTAAGCATAAAATTAATAGCCCTTCTTAAAATATTTGTGTAATTGTGTCGGTGGATATCAAAATTGGTTAAATCCAAAATTGGTAAAAAACTTTTTTTGTGGAAACACGATTAAAGTTTTACATAGAATACTCATTTTGAAAATGGGAAAATCCAATATTACACCATAATTATTGTTGTCAGAAGTTTGATTTTATATCAAAATTGGCAACATCCACTCAATAACACTCAATAACACTCAAATAACACAATAACACTCAAAACGATCAGTTTCATTTATTTTTTACTTCGTAAAAGTGACAACCCTGACACAGACATTTAATGACAGATTAGATCAAAACTGGTTAAATCCACGAATTAATTTCATCAAAACTATTTAAATCCATTCCAATATATCAAAATGAGTTACATCCAAATTATATTCATATGTTTTACACGGAAACTAAGTCTAATCGATCAAATCAAATAACGTAAAATACTTTTATTACCTACGTCAGAACTACATATAGTCTAAATAACAATTTAGTTGAAGAGCAATAAAGTTTCAGAAAAGTGTTCTTTGTGAAAAAATGCTTAGTCTGGATATATCCATTTTTGGTGTTAACCGACACAATTGTAAGATATTTGTCAGAGTATTAGTTTAATAAAATTATCCGCACATTCACTAATTTGTTTGTTTATTTGTTTATTTGTTTAAATTTAATGTTGTGCACACAGTGCTATGTTAATATAAATCTAGACAATATTACAAACAAAAAATAAACCTAACACAGCACCAATTACGTACACAACACAATATATGAAACAACTATCTAACAGTACAACAAGATGTAAGAAAAATTTGTGCTTTGTATGAATTTACTAGCGATTGTGTTTTTATTGTTGTGAGTATGAAATGTAGTGCGTGGAGTGAGGTGTATGGAGTGATGTGTATAAGATGTGGTGTTTATGTAGTGTGTATTCTGGTAGTACCTAGTTTAGTATTAATTGTTTTATTAATTTATTTTCTTAATTTATTAATTTATTCATTAAATTATTTTCAAAGAGGCTAAATGATACTAATATTACAGTAACTTTAAACTTTGAAGTAGGGCACACATAAGCAAATTCCTCTATTCCCCTATGTTGCTAATGCATTACAAACCTACTGTAGGTACTCTAGACTTAAGTTAAAATTTTGAAATTAAGAGCATTGGATTATAATTTAATTTCTCGTTATACGACTAAACTCCAGATGCATTTAAAGCTTAATTTATTAAGTGCACATTGCTTTCAGCGACTTAGCCAAGTGA
This sequence comes from Micrasema longulum, assembly GCF_059751315.1. Classification (NCBI taxonomy): domain Eukaryota; kingdom Metazoa; phylum Arthropoda; class Insecta; order Trichoptera; family Brachycentridae; genus Micrasema; species Micrasema longulum. The sequence goes on from NW_028280470.1 coordinate 32,517, forward strand.
AACATTATCACTTCCCAGAACATTATGTTGGCTCTAACTGTTTGTTTTATATCTAGCACAATGCTTCTCCTGTATTTTCCCGAGTAATTTATATGTTTTCGTCTCCCGTTATTTACGTCCTATCAAAATTATGCTTTCAAAATCCAAATGAGATACGATGGTTGAAAGTGATTGATAAATTGATTTATTTATGTATTATGTTAATACAATTTGTATATTAACATAATATTAAAATGTTGGACCACAAAGTTAATGCTTTGAATATAAATAATATGATTTATTTATGCTTTATTAATTTTAATAATATCAACAATAATGTTTGAGTATGTCCAAATGCTTGCAGACTTAATGGATTTCCTTCCTAGGGAATTATTCATTTTTAAATTTATTTCAACAGAGAGAGAAAACATATTTGAGAAGGGAATATGGACGTCCAGGCATAGACATCCATATTTTATTATTTTTTTTATTTTTTTTGGGTTAACTAATGAGTTAATATAATTTTTATAATAAATTACAATGAACTTCCATCAAGAATTTTCACTTACAAACTTAAATGTTTGAGTAAATATAATGTTATTTTAATGAGTTTAAGTATTTATTTTTAGTTTAGTTTAGTAATCCTTCGTGACTGTGAATTTTGAATTATCTATCCTTACCTCTGTTTTGTATAAATACATTGAACTCCTTAATAAAGATACCAGTCTCGAAGATGTCGCAAAAGCGATGAAACCGGTGACTGGATATTCTAAATTTGTGGATTAAAGTATCACTCGTCTTTTATTTTTACAATAAGTTATTTAAATTTATTGCATCGGAGAGGAAAAACATTTTTGAGAGGGGAATATAAAAGTCTATATAGTTTTCTCTCTCTGTTGCAGTAAATTCAAATATAAATAACTCCCTAGGAAGGAAATCCAGCCAGTTTGCAAGCATTTGGACATACTCAAACATTGTTCAATTACTACTTAAAGAAGAAGTATTAAAATTGGAAAATTGTTTTCAGGCGTTGCCTAGTAGATGATTTGGTTCAGCCGGATGAATCTCACGCACGAGATAAAGGTTTCAGCTCTTTTACTTCACAAAAGTCAACAGATGGAAGAGTTGAGGAAATATGGATGTTCAAACATGGGCATGTTACACAGTGTGTAAAGTGGCCACATAAACCAGCCAATGACAGTTCATAAGCCTTGTAAATGCCTAGACTTCCATATTCCCTTCTCAAAAATGTTTTCCCTCTCTGTTGAAATAAATTTAAATATCAACAATGATTCTGGAAAAGAGTGTTTTATATTTAAATTTGTTGCAATAAAGAGGGAAAATATATTTGAAAAATCAATATGGATGAAGCTGTCTTTAGCTGGTTTAACTGGATTTTTTATTTTTTTATTTCTTCAGACAAATACATATATATGACAAAAAATGATAATAACGTATCCCAAATTCTATAAGGCCAAGAGCCCTGTGTTGAGTCGGGATACAACATAATGGAAAGTGGAAGCATATACATGATTAAATAATGGCAAAAATAACATTCTTATGTAAAACAAACAATAACATTAAGCCAATCAACAGGTTTATAACAACACTAATATATTGGCATAAATTTAGTTTAGTTTATTTATTTTTCTAGTTTTCCTATATTTATTTATTCATATAAAGACAAATATAGCAAAAAAATAATAACGTATCCCTAACTCTATTAGGCCAAAAGCTCTGCGTTGAATTGAGATACAAAAAATAGAAAAATAAAGCATTCATATTATTAAAGAATACAACTAATAAAAAATATTACATAAACATTTATTGCAATAAATATCTGGACAACACGCTTGAAAAAACTATATATTTATCTACGCAATATCTCGCAGCAGTCTCCTGCAATGGTCTCTTCAAGGGAACAAAAAGGAGACAAAAATGTCTAAGGAGACAAAATCTATAAAATTTGAGAAATATGCAATGTTTGACATTAAAAATATTGTTGTTTATAGACAAGAACTTTGAAGGAACGATGTTTTTTTACCATGATGTAAATAAAGATATAACTGACAGAACTGAAGGCTGTAGTCTTGAAAAACGATCGCAAAATTAGGAAATCGTACGATTTTGCCATTTTAAAATAATGTTTTTTTTTTAATCGCGCATTAATAAAAAAACATAAATTAGATAAAAAAGGGTATTTTTGTTAAAAAATGTAACTAAAATATAACTACTTTTAGACAGGCAGATTACGCCATTTTAAATTAAGACTATACTTGGGTATCTGGGATCTCAATGAGGACTAAGTATTGAACGAAAATTTGTGTAAATAATTTAAAGATAATAAGTTAAACATGAATGTGGCCGAAGTTAAATTTTAATTTTTTGATTTTGAAAAGAAATACAAGCATTTTAAATCACATACATTTTTGTGACATTTTCCTTTATTTCTACCTAAAATTATGCCTTCAGTAATACTTTGAAAAAAATATATATTGAAATACTTTAATTGAAACTTTTTTTTCTAGAATCGTATTCTCTTTTTTTGAAAAAAGAAGATAATTCCAGTTGTAATATTCAATTACAAACAATTTCTTATTCACTTTTTTATGACCTTCAGACCAGCCCTTACCAAAAACGGTAAAGGCATAATTTCAATTAGAAATAAAGGAAAATGTCACAAAAATGTATGTGATTGAAAATGCTTGTATTTCTTTTCAAAATCAAAAATAAAAAATTAGCTTCGGCCACTTTCATGTTTAACTTATTATTTTATATTATTACAGCAAATTTTAGTTCGATACTTAGTCTTTATTGTATTTATTGTATATATGGTATTTTTTAACAAAAAATACCTTTAAAATCTATTGTTTTTATCTAATTTATGTTTTTTTATTAATGCGTAATTTAAAAAAAAATATCCGTTTGAAAATGGCGAAATCGTATGATTTCCTAATTTTGCGATCGTTTTACAAGACTACAGCCTTCAGTTCCGTCAGTTATTTAATATTTATCTACATTATGGTAAAAAAACATTGTACTTTTTTATCTCTTGTCCATTAACAACAATATTTTTAATGCCAAGCATTGTATATTTTCATATTTTATGCATCCGATTACAATTTTCGTAATTCAGTAATGAGATTGACAAACTTTAGCAACGTGTTTCCTGTTTTCGCACACAGGAGAAAATCGAGTTATTCTGGCTGCGGCAAACATGAAGGCTAATGGCTATTGCGTCGCAACTAGGACTTTGAGAATGCACTTTGTCTGACCTCCGTCTACCTCACCCACGACACCACCAACACCACAAGAGGATATTGATTTAATTTATACGGTATGTATTTATTTGATAGTTGTACAAATAAAATTTGAACACCTAGTTACACCCTAACTAAAAAACAATATACATATCTCTCTCTTCAATCCGTGCCTCATGTCTGAGGATGGTGATTACGCCTGACTCCAGGCATGGCTCGTCTGTGGACAGTCTCCCTCCACCTGGAACGGTCTTGTGCTCTTCTATAGGCATTCGTCGGTGATGATTCTGATAACTCAGTGACTGTACTGCTCCATCTTGTCGGTTGACCTTTCGACACTTCCCAGGACAATAGTTTTCTCTAAACTATCAGAATCTCCTCTGGAAATATGCCCAAAGAACTGCAGGATTCTTTTCTCGCACATGGATATCAGTCTTTCTCCTATGTCCAGTTCCTGGAGAATAGATGCATTCGTACGTCTGGACGTCCACGGAATCCGCAGCACTCGCCCTCAACACCACATCTCGAAAGCTACGATTTTTTTTATTTCAGATTCCCTCAGTGTCCAACACTCCACACCGTACATGAACACTGAGAAAACCAAGGCCTTCACCAGTCTCTTTTTGGTGTTAATGGTTATACTGCGATTCTTCCAGATCTTCACCAGCCGACTCATAGCACTTTTGGCAATACCAACACGTCGCCGTAATTTACCTTCACACCTACCGCCATTGCTGATGAGAGAATCTAGATAAATGAAATTTTTGACTCTTTCTAAGTTGCGCAGTAAGGATAATGGCGCTGCCTTATTACTTTATAACAATATATACTCGTTTACAATAATTATTTCAAAAACAAAACATTATTATAAAATTCAGATGTTTTTCGACGACACTCTAGGTCCAGTTTTATAAACTTCCATTAAACTTCCGTAGCGAACGTGTAGCGAACCGTTTTCTGTTCGTTACGATAGTCGACGGTTTTGTGTTCTATAAACCATTTTCGTTAGCGGACAGTCGCCGGTAAGTTTTTTCATAGTACTACTACTGCTACTACTACTACCATCACGCCATTTCCCGTTAGCGGACAGTCGCCGGTAAGTTTTTTCATAGAACTACTACTACTACTACTACTACCATCACGCCATTTCTCCGTAGGAGTAAGCAGAGAGAATGGACCGCTACACACGTCTATCCTGGCATACATTCCTAGCTTCTTCCACATTCATACATCTTGTCATTCATGCCCTTCGGTTCTGTCGGCTTTTGACATGACCAGACTTAAGATTTTGGTTTATTTGATCATGCCACGTCTTCCTTGGTCGTCCTCGTCTCACGTTGCCGTTCATTTTTGCCATATTTACTTGTTTTACCATTTTTTCGTCGTCCGTTTGTTCTACGTGACCAAACCATCTCAGAGACCCTTTTTTAATCTTATCAATTAAACTTGACTCATATTTACACCCTCGCCTGATTTCATCATTTGTAACCCTGTCATCCATTGATTTCCCACACATTCGTCTTAGAGATCGCATTTCAACCGCGTTCACTCGGCTTTCATTCTTCCTCTGCCAGTTCCATGTTTCACTTCCATACATAAGTGTTGGGACTAAAACTCCGTTGTGCACTGCCAGTTTAGCTTCGATTGACATATTTTTATTAGAAATTACTGTGCTTAGTGCTTCGTTTATTTTGTTGCCCGCATTCACTCTTTTTTCAACATCTTTTTCTAATCTTTCATCTCTTGAAAACATGCTTACTAGATACACAAATTCTTCTTTTTGCTCGAAACATTCGTTGTTTACATTTATTATGCAGTCAGTAACCTCACTATCTCTTTCAAATATCTTCACTTTTGACTTACTTTCGTTCATCGCTAATTCACTCTCCAGGCATACATCATACATTCTAGAGACTATTTGCTGCAAATCATCCTTGCTGCTTGCTAACAGAACTGCATCATCAGTTTTCATAGTAATTCAAATTTTAGTCGCAGCTATAGAAGCGATAAAAAAAATATATAACTTTTTAGTCAATTGTCTATGAAAAAACTTTTTATCTCAGCTCTTTCTGTTAAACGCGAGCGGTGCTCATTGGTATTCACTAAATTAAAAAATACATCAAATACAAATACTTGACAATTTCGAACGAAGTTTTTACACAAAAAAGAACTATGAATTGAGAGTACTATGATTTTAAATTAAAATTATTAAAAGGGAGCAGAAAAACAGCAGATAAAGATAGATAGTGTTTAAAATTATATATTATTTTTGTTTACATTTATTTCAATAAATCATGTTTTAAATCAGTTTTTTTTTAACTGCTGAATATATTTATCCATCAGACAAAAGTTGATTTTATACCACCACGCCGAGTAAAAAACACATAAAACTGGTAATTCAACGAAATCCCAAAAATAATAACTATCTGCATGTTAATTGGGCGGAGGTTTGATCAAATAACAATGTGATCAAACAACTGTCATGTCAAATACGGCAGCGGTGCCGAAGGTAACGGATCGTAATGCATTTAACGACTCGTTACGCGACGAACGTTTATTAAACGCAATAATCGGCCGGTATACCAAAAATTAGTGAAAAATGGTATCAAGTTGACGAACGAATGTTTATAAAACCGCCCCTAATATGTCAATATAGGTCAGCAAAACAAAAAGCCTTATCTCAAGGCTGCTCAACTCCAGGCTCGTCTTTTTTTAAATGGCCCACTTTGAGAATAAGAAACAAAATAACCAAACTTTTATCAATCCTTTCATAATCCTTTTGACGTAAATAATTAGCCATGAACCTGTAGCAATTGCACAGAAATCTTTAATCCGAGTCATCTTAAAAAAAACATTTCGCTATCCAAGTGACTTGCTCTTCAAAGAATTCAGAGTACTGAATATTATTCAACAGTATATATTGAGAACGGTAGTGGTTACACACATAAAGAGAGACATTTACCCAAGCGTCAACCACAACCATAATACAAGATACTCTAATAGGGATCTGATACTAAGTGAAGGGGTCAACACTGTTCTGGCATCGAGACTACACTATAACGTAGGCAAAAAGGTCCATAACCTTTTACCAGAATCGTGGAAAGACGGGAGTGTTGTCAAGTTACGGAAGGTGTTGACCTCGCTCTTTCATGACATTGGTCGTAGGGAGTCAGAAAAGTTGATGCATGCCACGGATTGGAGAACCTTACTGGATGTCAAAAATAAAATATAAAAAATAAGGCATAATTTAAAAAAAATATATTTATAGATGACAACCATGAAGTTTCGCATAAATAAATTGTCTATGTTTTTATGAATGTATGTATGTGTATGCGCATGGGTGTATGTACGTGTGTGTGTATGTACATGTGTATATATGTGTATATTTATATATACATGTGTGTATATGTGTGTATGTCTGTATGTATATGAATCAAAATGTGTATCCGAATAAGTTTATATTTTGTTTGTCTGTGCTCTATATTAATTTGTTAACTATTATAATATATAAAAATGTAATTGCCTAGCTTGGAACGGGGTATGTACCCTTGTTAGCTGGGCAAAGTGAATATGGAATTGTATTTTGATAAAGAGTGTGAATAAATAAATAAATAAAAAAATATTGCCAATATTCAGTAGGAACTCACTGAACTGCAAATTTTTTTTGCCCTAAAATCCTCTTTGCCGAAAAATTATCTTTGAATCTACAACATTTCTTAGAACATTTTGCAGATTTCTGGAAATTGGTACCAAAATAAGACTTTTCTGCAATTACTGACTTGGTACTGCAGTTATTAAGTCGACATTTTGTAGAATGCAAAGAAAAAAATGTGATAAATAAAATAAATAATAAAATAAAAATTAGCTGCAGCTTGCGAAGCCACACGCTTCTTTATCAAAGTATACAGGATTAGTAGACGGTACCACCTGTTTCATGTACCAATAAGTAAAACATCGTATGTTAAAAATGCTTTTTTTCGTAGGATTTTTTTCAATGTACAATACAAAATTAAAAAATATAGATTACACAAACATCACTCTGTCAGATTTAAAATTTACACTAAAAATGTATTATGTAACTTAGTAGACATTATAATAATAATTATGTACATCTTTCCTCCCCTCCTTATCCTCTCTTCAAGCATTCTTGTCCTTCTCCTGACCAATTTACAGTAACTTAATGTTCTTAAAATAAATATTTAAAAAATCTTTGATTATTGAGTACATGAAAACAACATTTTTATATGCACAAATTGGATGTATTTATTTGATATGTAATACATTTTCTTTACTAACTTTGTATACTATGTGGAAATCTGTTATTAGTTCTGAGTTTATACACTATATCTGTTTATTTACTAAAAATATGTATGTAGAACTGTTGATTTCCCAAATAAAATAAAATAAAATAATAATATAAAAATATCTAAAATATTAAAAGTAAATTATGATTTAGAAATAAATATTACGCTATTCTTTATCTTAACATCTACGAAATACACATGGAAATAATAAGTCAATTCAAGTATTTTTTTTCTTTTTTTTGTATATTCGAAAGTACATAAATTCAAATTACTAAATAAGTAAAACAGTGTGAGTCTTTCTCCGACCGCAAGAGCTGGTCTTTTTTTTTATGTTACAGTCATAGAATTAAGAATAGTCCAGAAGGAACGGAGAATCATATTTGAATACATCGGACTGTGTCCAATAATTCCCCCACTATGCCTCACTTTCACCACGCGCATTCGTGATGCCGCCGCGCAATGTTGCACGATGGGAAAAAATATAATCATAACACAAATCACAAAGCAATCTGTTAATGTCTCTAAAACTTTATTGTGCACTCGGAAATATTGATTGACACAATGGAGTAGATAAGTAAAGGGTCTTTTAAAAAGAGTAGTTGAATTGATGAACTTTAAACTTAAAATATTTTTAAAAAAATATTTTACATAAAACGGATATTTTATATCATGTTAAATAATATTTGATATTTTAAAGATAATTTTGGTCAAATGTCCAGGATAGAGTTGTTTAATCGGAAATCCAATTTTCATTACTTCTCTCATTAGATGAGCAAAGTAGGGTAAAAAAAAATACTACCCTGGCAACACTAACGAAATGTTTTATTTACCACATTTTTTTGCATTTTACATAACGTATTCATATGTTACAAATACAAAAAAAATTACAATGGCTTCAAAAAAATTCAACAAAGGCATGGCTTGTGTGCGGGTATACATTTTATTTTTAATTTAATTAAAGGTTACAGAAATAATACGAATGATTAAAAAAAATTGTAATTGCTAATTGTTAAATCACATATTTTTTTTGTCAATAAAAATGAGAAAACTATAATAAATGTGTATGATATTCATTGAAAAAGAAGCCATTGAAATCAGATTTTTTATTCATAATTTCAAACATAAAGATAAATTAAAATGAAGTAGTTAAAAACAATGTTTTTTTTATTTTTATTAAAAAATGAGGAACCGCAAAGTTGGTCCTTTGAGTATTAATTTTAGGGAATGGTTCTTTTTTAAACTATATTTTTCATTTTTACGATAAAAATAAAAAATAAAATTGATACTTATATAAAACCTTTAGCTTTTTTGCAGAAAACAAAGACCCCTACAATTTGATGAATGTCCATAATGTACGGGCAATGAATATCTCTTAAAATGAATAAGTAGGCTTTACAAATATGATAAAGTACTGTCTCACTCGAGGTGCTATTTCAGTAGGCGGTGCCTTCATAAATTTTTCGCTTGAGGCTTCTCGGGTTAGGGGTGAAATTTCAGGTGTTAGGTCCTGAAAAGGGTTGCGTCCCGAAAGGTTGCACGATAATGCCGTAATGTACTACAGATTCATTTATCAATATGAATTCAGGCCTTTCAGTCGTATTTTAGAGTAGCATAAGATTGTAAAAACAGTGTAAGTACATAGTTAGTTTATAAAAATATTTTGAGTATTTTCAATACAAAGATATTTATAAAATAAATTCTAAATATATTCTCAGCATATCCCCTTAACTTTGCTAAACGATGTATAAAACAAAATACGCAGCAGCGTTGGGAGAATCATTACCGCGCTTCTTCTACAGGTAAAATCACTAAACCCAACGCTGGCTGATGCAGCAAACTTCCGTCATCATCACCAAAGTACGTTTGAAATGACCCAAATTTTTACCGGACACGGAGCTATAAAAATTATCTTTATAGGTTTTAATTAAGAAATGATGACTATTATCCATGCAATGATATTTTTTCACAGAGTATCGAACACCTGTCATTTCAGTGCCCATTTTTCAGTTGACAGCGCCATAATCTTGAAGCAGAATGCAGAAAAGATGGAATATCCTTAACAGATATCCATACTGTAGTTAAAAGTAGTTATTACGCGCCATTGTTCTTGAACTTTGCAACAATGGTGATTGGACTCATAAACGTAATAAACCAAAATCAGCGATCGAACATCCCATTTCCAAGACAAACAAAAACCATTTTTCCGAGTACCTTAGCCTTGTACATGACACGTAAGGCTACTTAATACAGGGGTCTAAATATATATTTATATAAAATAAACCAAAGTAGGGAACAAAATGACAAACACTCCTCTAGTGGAATGGAAGGCCGGTTGACTACTGCCAACAGGCCGGCTTCTCCTAAAGAGTTTCAAGTGGTTTCTTCTTCACATGAGCAAATGTTGAGAAGTTCCTGATTGGCCCACATTAGTATATCCCTCCTGGTCCCAACAATTAAGATAAATTTAAAGAAATTTAATTGCAGAAAAATCCGCTTTTGAAATATTAACCTTGTATTTTATAAGCAAAGAAAATAATAAAGTGTGGCACCTCCGTAATAGACAATCCTCAAGGACCTACCGAGGAGCGAAACCACACAAGCGAATGCAGCTCGTTAAGTTACCAGCCTGCGGTTCGATACCCAGCCGGAAGTAGAGGGAAACAAGAACAAAGACTATAAAAAGCGCGAAGTTCAAGGTCCGTTCTTCTCTCCTTGTTCGAAATTCAACTGCAGTGCTTCCTCACATAAAATGAGTCTTCTATAAAACACGTGTTAGATGTAAATTTAAAGTAAGTTAGATTTTATTGAATGTATTATACAATATCTTTGCATTACACGCCAGTTTCTTATAAAATAAATAGTGTTATCCATGTAAGTAAGCCGTTCTTATTTTTTGTCTGATAAAATATATATATATATATCCTTTTCCCCGCCACCTTCTGAAAAGAACGTAGTAGGGTGTTGAGCGAGAGGTCATAAGGTACCGACGGGACCGATTGCAGGCTCCAACAGGGACGCGAGGCCCCGAACGGATGGATGCAGGTAAAAAGGAAGATAGCCTAATCCTACCTCACGCACACGCCTGTGAGTACAAAAGTTACACACAGCGTGTACAGAGAGACCCCAACAGGTAAGCAAAACGCCACACACCCACAAAAGCAACTCCTTTATAAAAAATAAAATATATAAATTTTACCAAAACTAGTAATTTCTAGTCCATAACGTCCATATAGAACTGAGCCATCGACACATTCAACTTTATTCTCGATTGAGGAAAATCTTATTTATAAAAAGAATTATAAAAAAATTATATTCCATGAAAATACTCCACAACCAAATGATCAGTTTGCTTCTCAAGGGAGAAATCATACAGAAAGTTAGAAAACTTACCCTTTTTATGATCGATTGTTTTTATTTAAGATTTATACAGGGTAGCTAGACACTCAAGACAAAAAAAAAACTGTGGAAACCCTTTTAGCGCTGTAACGCTTTTGAGATATTTAATTTTATTTATTTTTATTTCTCATTTTACACAATACTTTTGTTTTTAATTATGAATATCTCACTGGGCACAACCCGAGTCGAGGAATCCATTTACATGATTAAATATATACTTATGGTGCCACAACCCGATTCAAATATGATAGTATCTATATTCAATATATGATAGATAGTATTTACACTTATATATAAAATAGTTTATTTAAATTAATTTTTACTAACTAAAACAGATTCCTTACACATACATTTTATATGTAAATCTATTGCGACAGAGAGGGAAAACTTTTTTGTGAAAGGAATATGGAAGTCTAGGCATTTACAGGGCTAATGACAAGTCATTGGCTGGTTTAAGTGGCCACTTTACACACTGTGTAACATCCACCATTCTATCCATGTTTGAACATCCACTTTTCCTCAACTCTTCTATTTGTTGACTTTTGTGAAGTAAGGGAGCTGAAACCTTTATTATGCGGGTGAGATTCATCCGGCTGAGCCAAATCACCTACTAGGCAACGCCTGAAAACAATTTTCCGATTTTCATACTTCTTCTTTTACCAGGTAGTTAATTCAACAATGTTTGAGTATGTCCAAATGCTTGCAGACTGGCTGAATTTCCTCTCTAGGGAGTTATTCATATTTGAATTTATTGCAATAGAGAGAGAAAACTATATAGACTTCCATATTACCTTCTCACAAATGTTTTCCCCCTCTATTGCAATAAATTTAAATATAAATAACTAATTTTATAAATAACAGACAAGTGATACTTTGATTTACAAATTTGGAATATCCAGTGACCTGTTTCATCGCTTTCGCGACATCTTTGAGACCGGTATCTTTGTTAAAGAGTTCAATGTATTTATACAAAACAGAGGATAGATACTTTCAAAATTCACACTCACGAAGGATGGTGCACTAAAATTAAAACACTTAAACTCATTAAAATAGCATTATATCAACTCATTAGTTAAGACAAAAAAAAAAAAAATTAAAATGATCCTTAAGATAAAAATGACTTTATTTAATTTACTTTCATATCATTTTGAATTATCTGAGTTCAAAATACGGTGGGTCTTACGTGTTTTTTTTATTATTTAGATTTAAAGGTTTCTGATGAGAACTAAGAGGTAAATGAACTGGTAAAGGTTGAAATTTATTTATATGAAATAATCCCAAGGATAAGCGTCTGACATAACGACGCCGAGGCTGAAATAAATGAATAAATAAATCAAACAAAAACATCCTTTGTATCCTAAAACTTTATAATTTCTGTTTTGCTCCAACGAGCTTGTTTTTCGATAGGTAGACCGTTGTGTTTTTATTTTCCTTTGTAATCTTCCGTTTCTTCTCCGAAATCTTAAAATTTTCTTCCCCGTTCCTCTTCATAATTCACTCCCGCTAACTTTTAGAAATAACTTCAAAGTATCGCTTTGAAATCGATACCTAAACCAAACATTCTAAAAAAGCCTTACAGATATCTGAGTGATTTTTTATTCGAGAAGTTATCAGGGCTCAATATCAGACAGCAATGTTGACTGAGGGCAGTGGTGGTCACTTACACTCACAAAGATATGCATCCATCAGTTTCTTTTTATTATGAGACTCGGAGTTTCAGTTTCGATCTGATTTACCGACAAAT